>NC_057810.1:293767900-293917323 GCF_018294505.1 Triticum aestivum | reverse complement strand
GCCGGCCCACTGCCACGGCACGCCCAGACGGTTGAACCCTCCGCGGCCCCCTACGTCCACTCTAGGAGCCGTGCCTCCTCCGTCTGCATCGAGTACGTACGCCAACGGGTCGCCCGGGATATCCACTGCATCGACGCCATGATCCTTTTCTTTTACCAATTCACAAATGAATGCAAGTAAAAATCCAAAAAAAAGTTACTAATGGCGCACCGGTAGGAGGTGCGCCATTGCTATCCAAAAAAAATTACTAATGGCGCACCGCGAGGTGGCGCAGCATTGCTATCCAAACAAAATGTTACTAATGGCGCACCGCTAGGAGATGCGCCATTGCTAACCCTGCCCGCACTAAAATCCCCAATCCCCTACGCCGCAATCTCACATCTCTCTCAGCCCCCCACTACGCCGACCCGACCCACTGTGCCGCAGCCACCGCCGCTGCCCCAACGCCCCCGGTGCCTCGCCTCCCATCGCCCCGGTGCCTCGCTGCCCGTCGCCCCACTGCCCTCGACGCCGACCCCCACTGCCCCCGACGCCCCCAACCCCCACCGCCCCACCGTACCCGACCACCACCGCCCCCGACGCCCCCCGGCGCCTCGCTGCCCATCGCCTCTCCTTCAAGTCCGTCCGTGTCACACCGAGAGCTTGCTGCTGTTGTGGCTGCGGTGGCCGTCGACGCCGTCATATCATGGCCTCGTCATAGTAGCCCAGGGTATGCCCACCTCCTCATCCACTCATGTGAGCCAACTCCATCTCCTTCCTCTCATGTGTTGCTGCTTCCTTGGTGCTGCAGATCCCATCTCTTCCTTCCGTCTTGGCGCCACCACCAGGAAAACGGTAGGAGCAAGGGGAAGGCCACGACATGCTCCGGCCCCCTTTGGCGACCACGACAACGATGGTTTAGTGGTTGTTTTCTACCTCTGGTCAAGGTTAGCCCCCTCCTCCTTCTCCCCCTCTGCAACCTCTATCTTTCTCGAGTTCATGCCTTCGCCATCACTGATGAACTTGAACATCCATATCCAGGAAGTGAGCACCTCCTCGTTCTCTCAAATCATTCCCACCATTGTTAATCACAAGTGAGCACCTAGATCAGTACACAATATATTGGTTGCTGATGTTTTAGTGGCTGTCAGTGGCTAGATAGATAGATATAACACCACTACAGCTGGTAGATGTTTTGTGATAGATCAGCAAAACACACTGAAATGTGATCAAATGGCATTTGGCTGCATGATCTTGACAAAACTGCTTTTGCTCTGGCTGTGCTTGTGATGTTATGAAGGGGAGAAATGCTCTGCCTTTATTTTCTTTTTTGCTCTTATTTTTATGCCACTTACTCTAGCCTCTCCTTTTTGTTACCCTCTAAGTCTAAGGGAAAGCTGGGAATCCAAAAGTAACACATGATTTCTCAAGCATTCAGAGTGTGAAAGTGATAGTGTAGCTAAATCTGAATGTGACACAACACACACACAAGCTCCATTTGATGCTTAATATAAGTAAGCAGGCGTTAATCAGTACTACTAGCACCACCACAAGAGTATGTAATGCTTGGAGGATGCAGCAATGACAACCCATTGAAAGCACTGTGTGAGTCAGTCATGCATGCAGCAAGGAAAGCTCTGATGAAGCCAGCAAGGAGCTTTGCCATGCCATATCAAACCCAGCACAGGCACTTGGGCTTGCCTCCAGCCAACCAATCCAATCCACACACCTAATGATCATCAAGCCCATTAACTGCACCAGGTGCTTAAATGCAGCAGAATCTTTGCTTGCTTGCCTGCATCCATCCAACCATCAGCTTTTACTGCCTGGCACCCTGAAGCAGCACCCAGGGCACACCCACTTTCCCAGGAAATTATTTCATCCTAGGTCTTTTTTCAGCGTGGTGCTGATGCATGCATGGATGCATGCATGCAAGGAACAAATCTAAAGCATCAGCAACCATCAACTACATTGTTTTTTTTGGAAGGAAAAAATGAAAACAATCCATGCTGTCAGTGAGATAACATGATTTAGTTCTTGTTTTTTCCTCTTGAAACTCAAGTGACATAGCTGAAGCACATGTTACACAAAATCTACTGCACTTTGCTTGTTGCAGATGGCAGAGTTTCATTGAACTGAGTCTGAACTGTATCATCTATGATCTATGAAGTCTGAACTCAGTTGAAGATATGGTTG
The DNA here is from genome assembly GCF_018294505.1 of Triticum aestivum. NCBI lineage: Eukaryota > Viridiplantae > Streptophyta > Magnoliopsida > Poales > Poaceae > Triticum > Triticum aestivum. The sequence goes on along the minus strand of NC_057810.1, from coordinate 293,915,148 downwards.
ATGAGTTGAGATTACCATGCATGCTTGGAACTGGAACTTGGAACTGCAACTTGTTCAATGATTTTGCAGGTACCCCGAGAGGCCCTTGAGTTTGCCGGAATGTCGATTAACTTCCGTTTTGGCAAATTCAGGTACTCCATATGTCCTATTTTTAGCAAAGGTCATGCTAAAATTTTCCGTGAATTTTAGCATGACTTTGCTAAAAATAGGACATATGGGGTACTTGCAACTAATGCATGGGCCGGGGTATCTTAGTAGCTTAGCTTCTAGGATGCCTCGGTGTCGACAAACACTAAATGATGAGACCATCATAATTCCTCACAAACCAACCCTTAAATAACACTGAGTCATTATGCCGTCACCCTTGAAGCCTTGCGGGCGTTTGCAGCCCTTAGCTTGTTCATTCTATAGGTTTCCAAAATTCAGTTTTGTACCGCACACCGAAGCCCCAAGAAAGAAAACTGCAATCTGAAACAAATGATAAATTTTCAGCCCTTGGATTAGTTTAGTATTTTTTCACACACTCAGACACCCTTGCTTGCCATGTGTGTGAGAGACATAGTGAGAGGAGACAAGAAGAAGGGGGTTAGGAAGGGACTTGGACCTTAGCAACAACACACTAACAGCGAATTCCTCAAGAATTAGAGATCTTGTTCCTTGACAATAACCAAACTTTTGACAACTTTTTTTCCTATTTAGAGCGAAACATGGCCCACAACGACGAGGTCGGCGGTTCGATGGCAAGGCATTCTGGGAGCTGTCCCAGGAGATGGAGGAAGAACCTCACCGCTATGAGGACGCCGCGGAAGACACCGATCCTGACTACACAACCCCTAGTGGCGTCGGGGATGACACCACTGATGGTGCCGTCGAGGATGCCACCACTGATGATGGCAGCGCTCTCACAGATGGCAGCCAACCGACGAGGCAACGGAAGGACCGGCACCCGAACGTGCTTGGCACCGTCAAGGAGGAATTTACTGAAGTGTCCTCCGAGGGGCATCCAATGGCGCCCAAAGAATTAGTCAAGGGGTACACGGCTTAGCTCGAGTGCATTCTTCGGAGCACCGTCTCGATCAACAACGAGAACCTAAGGCATAAGGACGGAGGGAATTTGCGCAACCTCCTCTTCACGAAGCTGCATGAATGATACAAGTTCCCTGGTGACGTCGCAAACACACACCTCTCAGGGAATAAAGTGAACAGTGCCGCCCTCACGAAGATGAGCACGAACCTGGCTACTTGGAGAGGCGTGGTGAAGAGAATGATTGAGAAAGGTGATAGTTATGAGAATATCAAGGATAAAAATCCTTCGATCAGCGAACATGACTACAAGGAGTTCAAGATCAAGTGCAAGAGCAACACAACCGTGGAATCAAGTCAGTGTGGGAAAGATATGTGGGACTAGGACTTAGGGGTCCACCAACTCGTTCCCGGGGGTTACAGAGTGGCGGAACCTATATGGGACAAGGAGGACGCGGAGCGTGCCAAGCAAGGCCTACCACCCCGCTTCGAGAAATACAGTGACAAGCAGACCAGGAACTATGTCAGGGCCCGGTACAAGGTGGACCCGGTAACAAAGGAGCTTACCACGGATCCGAAGACCAAGGCGCTTGAGTTTGTTCTGGTAAGGAATACACCCTCGCGTAATTATCCCATATGGTTGCCTTCTAATTAATGAAGCCAAATTTCTAAATGGTTCACATTCCTTCCGCAGGACATTGAAAGCAGTAGTGCGGGGTCGTCTCAGAGCTCCCCTTGGGACAACACTTTAAATAGGGCGTTAAACATAATGAAAAACAAGGATAAGTTCAGTAAGCCATCGTTAGCTGGTAGTGTGGCTGGCAAAGGCTTGTCCATGAAATGGTTGTCATACTATAACGTTGGTTGGCGAAAGGAGAGAAAGACCAGCTCGGAAAGCCAGTCGCGCAAGGTTGAAGAACTCAAGGCACAAGTGGCGCAGATTCCGGAGATGGTCCAAGAGCAAGTGCAACACCAACTAGGAACGACGCTCACCGCCATTGTGCCTACCTTGATTGAGGGGCTGCAGGCATGGATTGCAGGCGGCCAACAGGGGACGCCCCCGGTTCCTAGCTTCACGGCCAGCAACTCGAACAATGCGCAGGCGGCGCCATTGGTGTCTCCGACGGAGGCGGTATTGGTGTCTCCGGTGCCGGCGCGGGCATTGGAGCTTAATGCACTCGGGTGTGCGAAGAATACGCCGGCCAGCACCTCAGCAGCAAGCGGCCCCTCCATCACTTGAGCGCCCGCCATTGGCGGTGCCTCGACATTAGCCGACCTCGATGCCATCACAGTAACTAAGCTTCTCGGACGATGAATTCATCTCGTTTCCTTTGACTGGGCATCCCTGATGCCCTACATGTTTTCGCAGGGCGCCGGCGCCGATGTTCCATGCACTCTCCTGCACTTCGTGGGCGGTGAGTTGATCGATGTCGCCAAGGGCAGAATCATTCAACTGGACAACCTCGTGTTCCACACTAATCCGATGCCACCCACCGTGTATAGGGTTGAACTAGTTCGGGTGCTGCCAGGCTGCGACGACTTGTTACCTCCGTTTCGACCCGCTTGGGCCGACAACGATGATGTGATGACCCTCAGCGCCTGCTTAAGCTGGCCCGTGCTTTGGCCAAAGAGCCAGATTCATTTGGGGGCGGGGGACACCACCCCACAGACAACACCGCCAGTCGTGCCAGCGCCAAGCCATGGCAAGACCGCCGCAACACTACCGGACATGCCGGACACGCATATGGCACAGGATCCGGACGATGACGACGATGACGATGGTAAATTTACCTATGTTGATAAGTACTTTGCCGAACATGGGTACGGTGACGAATTCTTGGGGCCTCCTTCTCAAGAACCCAACCCTGCAAAAGATGACCGCGATCTAGCTGGTACCACGGAGAAACCCAATTACAACAGGCGTCATCTGGCGTTCAGTTCTCAGGAGACGCCTCCAGCTACCACCTTCACAGAGCCTCAGATAGACGAGGTGCAAAATATTATCAGCCCCAACACACTAAATAAGGCGGTCTCTGAGCAGAACGCGATCCCATTACAGCAGAAGAAGAAGGGACGGAAAAGAAAGAATAACAAGGGTGGTGCGAGCCAGCTAGCACCGAGTACGATCCATGCTCAGGACGGGCCACCTTCACCTAAGGATATCTCGAGGAGGGTGCATGTGGCGGGTAGGCCGATGCTACCGACTAATATGCTCAATGCTGCAACCGGTGCTATGCGGAGTCTGCATGACAGTGTTCTTTCTTTGGAGAAGCGGCGTCTCTCCGAGAATGATTTGGCATACCCGGTTTTCGTGGCCAAGGTGCCATAGGGAAAGGGCTTTGTGGATAACGCCATCGGGGGTACGATCGTCCTGCGGTTTGATGACATCTTTGCTATGTTTAACCTTCATCCGCTGCACTACACCTTCGTTCGGCTATTTTCACTGAGTATGGAGATACGGATCATTAGAGACAAGATCCCGGACATCGTGATAGTCGACCCCTTCTACATGCGTGCCAAGATCTTGGGCAGTGCTGGGGACTGGCAAGTCGCGAGTTCACACCTCGAAGGCGTCATTCTGGTAAACCCAGATAAGGATAACTTCCTCGTGCCTTACTTTCCCGAGTAAGTCATCCCCTCACTGCCCCGTAATATATGATTTCTTAGATTCCGATCGTTCTTTTTTTTCTAACATTCCGTGTTTTGTGCAGTGACACACATTGCACCCTCATCCTCTTATGCCCGAAATATTCCATGGCCACGTATTTCGACTCGGACCGTCAGTCAAGAAAGACTACACAAATATCAAGAAAGTTCTTGATGATGTTCTCCCCGGCTACGCCAGATCTGGAGGCACCTTCAGTAGGACAATTCGTAGGTACGGCAAGCACGTGTTCACCCACAATACGACGTTCCCTTGCGTCAAGCAGCCGCCTGGCAGTCAGAAGGATGCCTACTACGCCCTCCATCACATGCGGGCGATTGTATGGGACCATAATCACCTTCATCTACTAAATAATCTCAAAGATTGGGCCACACACTTGTCGGCAATCCAAGACGCGGACATCAGACAAGAATTCTATCGCATCCAGTCGGAGTTTGCGGAAATCATCCATCAAGATGTCCTTCGTACCTCGGGGCAGTTCTACCTCAAATATCAACCATCCAACAGTGAGATAGAAACAACGCTACAAATGCAGGCTGACAACGCCCGCGATTTCATGACCATCACGAAAGACGGCGGCTTCATCCATGCTCCGGCCCCTAAGTCGAGTCGAAAGTAGTGATGCTATGTAGTTCTGAAATGTTGATTGGCTCATGTTGTAATTAAACTTTAATGAACTTGTATGTCTCTTTGGTTTGGACAGTCGTTCAACTTATATGTAATCGGTGCTATTTATTAGTAGGACCATAAATCATGCTATTAATGTGTTGCTTTTCTCTTTCGATTCTTTTGTTGCATACTTATATATTTCTTATGTATTGTCTGTGAAGTGCTACTAACGTTTTGTTTGGCTAGTGCATAGAGATGCCGTCGTATGTTGTGTACAAGGTTAAGGTTCCCGGAGTCTATGACGACTGGGAGGAGTGTCGGAGACAGGGTCACCGTTTCAGCGGTAACAGTTACAAAGGGTACACCACTAGGGTGGAGGCGGAAGCTAGATACGCAGGCTATCTAGCGGAAGAGAGGAGGGGGCGTTGGAGGAACCGGATGAAGACCAGTTTAGATGATCGATATCGACTTGTAGTGCGAAGACATACTCGCTACTCGTGGTCTTGAGACTTGTAATGTTCTAACTTTGTTCGGTATTTTAAATTCGGAGACTAATATGATGAATTGTATTCGGAGACTAATCTTCTATTGTCTTTGATAAATTTGCTGTTTATATGTTGTTCTGTCTATATTTGTGCAGTAATATGTTTTGTAACATGTGCAAATATCAGAAAAGAAAAAAAAATTCCTAATATTCATACTAGTGGCGCACCACACTGCACTTTAGTGGCGCACTGCAATAAGCACACTAGTGGCGCATTGTATAGAAGTGTGCCATGAGTAACTCAGAGCACAAGGTAAATATGGCCCCCTGGGAGGCATAGTAATGGCGCACCACTTGACATACTAATGGCGCACTCCCTGGTGCACCACTATTGTCTGGTATACTAATGGCACACTAGGGGTGCGCCATTAGTATTAATTACTAATGGCGTGATGCTAGTTGCGCAACTGTAGTGCACCATTAATGGCCAGAACAGGTGCGCCACTAGCAAGCCTTTTCCTAGTAGTGGAAAAGAGGATTCTAGGAACATACTATGCGTGTTTCAAAATCCTATGTTAGGATGAGAAGGAACAAGTGTGGCATCTCGCCGACGGTGCAGAAACCTGTAGGGTCCTAGCACTTTGGGCACTGCAAATGAAACACACTAGATTCAGTAGGAAGAAAAATGCATCAACGGCGGCAGCTACCATCCTAGGATTACCTGCGACTAAGTGTCAGGACCCCGACTCGATGTCACATCGATCTAGCCGGTAACACCTCATATCACTTTGCGGCCTCACGCACGGTATCCCCACGGGTGTCGCCTTACCTTTGCCCGGGACCGTTTGCGCCTTTTGGCTCACGTATATGATAGTGTCGCTAGCATCCATATGATAAGGAGCCCGGGCTGACATGACTAGTCGTAAACCCAAAGTGGCACAGACTTACAGGGACAGGCATCCATGACCCAGCTTCGAACGTGTCGGTCATCAGCAAGTGGGTCCGGGCTGTAGCACTGGGCTAGCAGGACTCCGGTAAACCGGGCTATAGCGGGCTAACAGGACTCCGGTACTCAAGCGTGACATTTCCCCGAAGGGACAGACACAGGAACGAAGAAGGACACATGCCGGCCAGCCTAAGTGTTCCAGAGCAGTAGCAAGCTACCATGGCTCAGCGGTAACACTAGGAGACATTTCCCGGTAAGAGAGGCTACTAAAGATAAACAACTAGATAGTCAGATCCCACACATACCAAGCATTTCAATCATACACACAATATGCTCGATATGTGCAAATACAACGAAGCATCACAACATGACTCTACGACACAAGTACTTTATTTAAGGCTCAGGGAGCCATACATAACACACACAAAGGTACGGGTCACACGACCCAGCATTCAAGTCATACAGTCATACAAACCAGCAGCGGAAGTAACTTGTCTGAGTACAGACAACTAGTAAAATAAAAGAGGCTTGGAAATCCTAGCTATACTACGTGGTCCTTCACAAGCTCAGGGTCACCACCTGGGCCTTTAGCCTACTCGTTGATGTCAATGTCTACATAGAACCCATCAGAAGAGGTTGCAGCGTCTTCTGTAAAAGTGTAAATTATGGCAACATGAGTACAAAGGTACTCAGCAAGACTTACATCAGATCCTACATACATGCATATTATCAAGAAGGGTTGGTGGAGTTATTGCAGCAAGCCAGCTTTGACTCTTGGCTAGACTATCCTACGATACTTCAACTTGAAAAGGTTTTGCGCACACGAGTCCACTACTCACCACTTCAATACACTACCGAGGATCCGCCTCCGTCTTCCTACGGAAGAGCCATCCTCGGCACTCACACTTATCTTGAGGCTTTTAGTAGTTTCCATTTACTTGTCTATGAACTGTATAGGCAACCAAGTAGTCCTTTACCGCGGACGCGGCTATTCGAATAGATCATGTTAACCCTGCAGGGGTGTAATTCTTCATACATGTTTCCACCACTTAGCGTCTGCACACGACATGTGCTCGGCAGACTTCAAGCGAAAGCCGACGTGGGTGTAGACCACGACCTACCTAAACACTTAAGCCTCTAGTCCAGGTTTATCGCCTATCCAGGTTCCATCCGCAGGGAGTCCGGCCGAGGTTTCCCATACGGCCCCGAACGATGTGAACAGGGTTCCCGAGATACCTAACGGGTATTCGGTACACCCGGCCATGTACCTACCGCATCACAGCCCACCCCTACGGTCAGCGCTGTCCACGGCCTCCAGTAGGCTACAAACACCAGAAACTACTTGCAACTCCTGGACAGAGAGCTAGGGTGAATAAGAAGTCAAGCGGGGTCATATTTCAGGGCCCAATGCATGGTAGTAGCTGATGCTTAAATCACACATACAGATCTCAGTGCTTAAGGTCGGCTTCAATGAAACAACCCACCATGTACTCCTACATGGCCTCTCATCGATACCTTTACCAAATCGTGTTCACCACACCACTCTCATTACCGACATGATCATTTCACTCCAGCCCATCACCCAGATGAACCAGACCTGACACGACTCTAAGCATAGCAGGCATAGCAAGGTAGGAACAACACATACATATGGCTCAATCAACTCCTACACATGCTAGTGGGTTTCAGCTAGTTACTGTGGCAATGACAGGTCATGCAGAGGAAATGGGTTCAACTACCGTAGCACACAGCAGTTTGAAACGCGTTGTCTTAATGCAGTAAAAGAGAGTAGGAGCGAGAACATGGGATTGTATCGATATGATCAAATGGTTGGTTGCTTGCCTGATGGTTCGATGCACTGATACGGTTCTTCGTTAGGGTAATCACGGTACTCCTCGGAGGCAGAACCTGTCGCAAAGGACACCGATACACATCCATCACCAAACAATGTGCAACAATATGATGCATGCATGAAACATGGCAAAATGAGTGTGTTGGGCTAATGCAACTAAAACCAGAAGGGTTTGAACAAATTTGAATCAAAGGTTCAAATTTCAAACTCAAACATGGCCTTTTAAAGTGCTTTTCCTTGTTCTGCTTTAAACATCAATTTAACTTGTTTGATCATGCATGAAAATAGTACAGATGGATAGATTGGATTTTTCTGATCATTTTTCATATATAATTTGTCTGATTTGGAGTTACAGAATAAAAGTTATGAATTTTTGAAGTTTAAATAATATTCTGGAATTTCCTGATTTAAATTAAGTCCAGAAATATATATATTGCGCCAGCATGACGTCAGCATGACGTCAGTGGTCAACTGCGGCTGGCTGGGGTCAAACCTGACGTGTGGGGTCCACACGTCAGTGACAGAGGGGGTTTAACAGGGTTAATTTAATCCTAATTAGGAATTAGTGGCGCTGGGGCCCACTGGTCAGTGTCAGGGGGGTTGACTAACAGTAATTAGCGCTAATCTAACCACCTGGCCGACGGGGCCCACGCGTCAGTGCCCCTGGGGGGTCAAACCCCAGGTCAAACAGGTCAAACCCGCCGGCGACATGACGCCGGCGAGGCCCGAGACGGCGGCGCGATGCGGAAATGCGCTACAGGGCACGGGCGAGGCCGTGCTTGGGCTCGTTGGAGAGCCCTTGCTCCCGCGCGTCAAACGGTGGCCGTGGCTGGGCCTGGGGTGGCCGGAGTCGACGGCGGCGAGCTCGGCTGCGGCGGCCGGAGTTCGGCCAACAGCGGGTTAGGCGATGCAGGGCGCTAGGGGAGGCGTTGGTGCGTTCTACGTGCTCCTGGTGAGGTGTGGAGCACGATGGTGTGCTCGGCTTCGAGCTACAACGGCTCCAGCCACGGCGGCGACGAGGCACGGCGGCGGCGAGCTTCGGAGCTCAAGGGGGCGGCAGCTACATGAAGCTAGGGACGACGGGGCAAGGGGGAAACGGGTCAGTGGCTCACCGCGGAGCTGCAGGGATGGTTAGCGGGCTCGGGGACGTCCGGTAGCTCCCGATTTGACGGCGACGATCTTCGGTGGCCGAGGAGGGGAACGGTGACGTGGGCGGCGATGCAGGGCTTCCGGAGGGCCGTGGAGCGGTGGAAAGGAAGAGGGGGTCGAGGCGGAGCTCCTGAGCTCAGCGGAGGGGCGAGGGGTGGCCGGTGACGGCTGCTATGGCGAACGGCGGCGATGGTGGTGTTCGGCCGTGAGAGAGGGAGCGAGGGAGAGGAGGGAGGAACCGAGGGAGAGTGAGAGAGAGCAGGGGGGAGGGCGTGGCGTCGTCCGGGGCATCGAGACGAGGAGGGGAGGGCAGGCAAGCAGGCGAGCAGGTGGCGTGGCGCGGTGGCGCGCGCGTGCCCCGGCCACACTCCCCTCCCTCTGTCGAGGACGAAGACGACAGAGGAGGGAGGCAGCTGGGCCACTTGCTGGCTGGGCTGCACAGGGAGGAGCCCAGGTAAGCTCCTCCTTTTATTTATTTTTGTTTTCTAATTTCTGACATTTGTTTTGATTTAAATAAAATATTAAATCATTTTATTATCTCATGCCAATTTTTGCAGGAGCTAGATATATTATTCCAGAGCTCCCCAACAGGTGGCATAATTTTTGGACATATATTAATATATATAATTAATATATTTCCAAAGCAAATAGTTATGCATTAATTCCAAATGCCCAAAATAAATATCCATGAGCTCCTAAAAATATTGTTTTGATTTTTATCTCTGTCCAATATTTTCAGAGAGCAACATGAGCATTTTCTTGGACCTTTTTGGAGAAATTTTTATTTGGATCATTTTCAAAAAATGATTCTGGGGTTTCACAAATCCCCATTTCAAGTTTCTGATGAAAGAGTAAACATGATGCAACACTCTAATGCATGACTAGCTAGGGTGTGTCAACTCACCCCCACTCAAAAGAATCTCGTCCCGAGATTTGGGTTCCTCCGGGAAGAAGGCGGGATACTCAAGTCGAAGACGATCCTCCCTTTCCCAAGTTGCTTCATCCTCAGAATGATGAGACCACTGAACTTTGAGGAACATGATGTTCTGACGTCGAGTGGTACGCTCGGCCTGATCGAGGATACGAATGGGGTACTCTCGATATGTAAGATTATCTTGGAGATCAACCGTTTCGTGGTCCACTCCACGGATAGGATCCGAGAAGCAACGCCTGAGTTGAGAAACGTGGAAGACATCGTGAACTCTGGAGAGGTGCGGAGGTAGTTCCAACTGGTAGGCAACTTCTCCTCGTTTGGCGAGAATACGAAAAGGTCCAATGTAACGAGGAGCCAATTTGCCTTTGATACCGAAACGATGGGTTCCCTTCAGAGGGGTAACCCGAAGATAAGCCTTCTCGTCAACCCCGAAAGTCATAGCCTTATGTTTTCGGTCATATTGACTCTTTTGACGAGATTGGGCTGTTTTCAACTTTTCACGAACGATGCGAACTTGTTCTTCTTCTTCCTGAATCATATCCGGGCCAAGAATTGTCTTTCCCCGGTCTCTGACCAGTTAAGGGGTGTTCGACACCGTCGTCCATAGAGAACTTCAAAAGGGGCTTTACCCAAGCTAGATTGATAGCTGTTGTTGTAAGCGAATTCGGCAAATGGAAGGCACTTCTCCCAGTCCATTCCGAATGAGATAACAGAGGCTCGAAGCATGTCTTCTAGAATCTGGTTGACGCGTTCCACTTGACCACTCGACTGCGGGTGGAAAGCGGTGCTAAAGGAGAGACGGGTTCCCATAGCATTTTGGAAACTTTCCCAAAATCGAGAGGTGAAAAGACTTCCTCGATCCGAGTTAATTTCCAAAGGAACACCATGGAGAGACACTATTCGGGAGATGTATAAGTCTGCCAGCTGACTAGCGGTTATACTCTCACGAACAGGTAGGAAATGGGCTACTTTGGAAAGACGATCGACAACGACGAAAATAGCATTATTCCCTCTCTTGGTCCTGGGAAAACCGGTAATGAAATCCATACCAATTTTATCCCATTTCCATTCAGGAATAGCTAAGGGTTGAAGGGTGCCAGCAAGCCGTTGGTGCTCTGCTTTTACACGACGATAGACGTCGCAATTTGCAATATACTGAGCAATTTCTCTCTTCATCCTAGTCCACCAGAACCTCTGGCGTAGGTCCTGATACATCTTAGTACTACCGGGATGAATGGTGAGAGGAGATTCATGAGCCTCCTTGAGGATCAACTGCCGTAGATGCTTGTTCTTGGGAACCACTAGACGGTTCTCAAAGTACACAACACCATGATCATTTGTGGAGAAACAACTAGCACCTCTGCTAGCAATGTTCTCTTTGATTTTAGATATTCCCTTATCTCGCTTTTGGGCAGCGATGATTTGATCCGTAAGAGTAGGTTTTGCCACCATGGTGGAAAGAAAACCTTGAGGTACAATGTGAAGGTTAAGCTTCCGAAATTCCTCATGGAGAAGCGGTTGACTTTGTTGTAACATCAGGTTGTTACAATAAGATTTACGACTTAGCGCATCAGCCATGACGTTGGCTTTCCCTGGGGTGTAGGTTATTCCTAAATCGAAGTCTGTGATCAACTCAACCCAACGTCTTTGCCTGAGATTCAGATCCGGTTGGGTGAAAATGTACTTCAGACTTTGGTGATCAGTGAATATTTCGCAACGATTACCGAGGAGGTAATGTCGCCAGGTCTTAAGTGCATAGACTACGGCTGCAAGCTCTAGATCATGAGTAGGATAATTCTCCTCATGTGGGTGCAATTGCCGTGAAGCGTAGGCAATTACGTGTCGATCTTGCATGAGGATGAAACCTAGTCCTTGTCGCGAGGCGTCGCAGTAGATAACAAAGTCCTTGGAGAAGTCTGGCGGTACCAGTACGGGAGCAGAGGTCAGGCGTTTTTTCAGTTCCTGAAAGCTGTGCTCACATTGTGGAGTCCATTCGAACTTCTTATCTTTCTTGAGGAGTTCAGTTAGAGGTTTAGCAACTTTGGAGAAGTTTTCGACGAAGCGACGGCAATAGCTTGCTAAGCCCAGAAAACTCCGAACTTGCTTAACCGATTCAGGTGGAGTCCAATTAAGGACGGCTTGAACTCGCTCAGGGTTAACAGCAATACCTTTACCAGATATTACATGACCCAGATAGGTCACTTCTGACAACCAGAATTCACATTTAGAAAATTTGGCATAAAGGCGATGCTCTCAAAGTTTCTTCAACACTAGCCTTAAATGTTCGGCATGTTCTTCCTCGTTCTTGGAGTAGATGAGTATATCATCGAGATAAACTATGACGAATTTATCCAAATACTCCATGAAGATTGAGTTCATTAACCGAGAAAAGGTGGCTGGAGCGTTGGTTAAGCCGAAGGACATGACGGTGTACTCGTATTGGCCATAACGAGTAACAAAGGCCGTTTTAGGAATGTCCCCGTTTCTGATTTTGATTTGATGGTAGCCCAACCTCAAATCCATCTTGGAGAAGACTGAGGATCCAGCGAGCTGATCATACAGGTCGTTGATCCTGGGGAGCGGATATTTGTTCTTGATTGTGACCAAATTGACAGGTCGGTAATCTACAACCATCCGGTCCGTACCATCCTTCTTCTTGACGAATAGGACGGGGCAAGCCCACGGAGATGAGCTAGGTCGGATGAAACCCTTTTTCAAGGACTCATCGAGTTGTTTCTTAAGCTCGGCTAGTTCTAGGGGTGCCATCTTATAGGGTCTTCTAGCAATCGGAACGGTTCCTGGAATGAGGTCTATTACGAACTCAACATCCCGGTCAGGTGGAACACCTGGCAATTCTTCTGGAAAAACATCCGGGAAGTCACGGACTACCGGAACGTCCTCAAGGTCTGGCAAAGGGCTGGCGTTAAGAGAATATAATTGTCGCTTGGCTATTTGGGTCAAGACATTGACTATCTTGCCCGAAGGGTGAGTGAGTTGAACAGTCCTAGAGAAGCAATCAATTTTGGCATGATGAGCTGACATCCAGTCCATACCCAAAATGATATTGATATCTGAAAATTTAAGGGCTATCAACGATGCAAGGAAAACAAGTCTGTCGACTTGGATTTCATTTCCATAACTTACCCTAGAGGTCTGCCATCTAGAACCAGGAGTAGAAATTTCCATAGTGGATGGCATGTCACAGAATGCGGTGTTATGCAAACGAGCATAGTTTTCAGATATAAATGAATGGGAGGCTCCTGTATCGAAAAGAACAGATGCCGGGTGGCAATTAACAAGAAGCGTACCGAAAACGACGTTGGGATCCTCTTGAGCTTCTTCGGCAGAGATACAGTTGACATGGCCACGTGTAGTGGTGGTCGGCTTGGCGTGGAACACTTTCCCTGTCGGCTTGCCACGGCCAACAGCTTTAGCAGACTGGTTGGGGTTGGTCTGGGGACACTCACGCATATAGTGACCAGATTCCCCACACTTAAAACAAGTCACGAAACTGGTACGTGGAGGAGCATTGTTGGTTGGACCCCCATAGGGCTTGGCTGGAGCAGACTGTTGAACAGGGCGAGGCGCCTGGAAAGATGGCCTCGGTGTGAACCTGGGTGGCAGGGCGGTGTTGGGTACCCACACGCGGCGCTTCTGAGGACCAGCACCGGATGAGGAACCCATGTCATGGCCATGCTTGCGTGTTGCGTCATAGTCAGTCTGACCAGTTTCAGCACTGATGGCTTTGTTGACAAGTTTCTGAAAAGATGTGCACTCATGCAGACGGAGGTCACGGCGAAGCTCAGGACTAAGGCCCTTACGGAACCTTGCTTGCTTCTTGGCATCAGTAGACACTTCCTCAGTTGCATATCGTGCGAGATTACCAAACTCCCTGTTGTAAGCATCCACAGAGAGTCGGCCTTGGTGAAATTGCAAAATTCCTCACATTTACGGTCCATGAGACCCTCCGGAATGTGATGTTCACGGAAAGCCTCGCTGAATTCAGCCCAAGTAGTGACATGGCCCGCTGGGCGCATAGCTCCATAATTCTCCCACCATAGACTGGCGGGGCCTTCAAGATGATATGCAGCAAAGGTGACCTTGTCAGCCTCCGCTACCAGCGCGGAACGCAGTTTGTGAGAGATACTGCGAAGCCAGTCATCAGCGTCGAGAGGCTCGACGGAGTGGTGGAACGTGGGTGGATGTAATTTGATAAAATCACTGAGTGACACCACGTTAGTCCTCTGATGGTGTGCTGTGTTCTGTTCAATACACTCCAACAAACGGTTGGTCTCCCGCTTGTTTCTCTCAGCTTCCGTCATAACCTTGGCTAGGGAAGGGGGATGAGGCAGATTTGCATCCCTGACTTCACTGCCTTCGGCCTGCTCTTGGGGAGCAGGGTTAGTGCGCGTGTTGACCATCCCAGGTAAACAAGACAATGATCTAGTCAGGATGATAAAATTCCAACATAGGATACAAAATGTAAGGAATAACTCGGAATGCAAGATGATCATCCGTATGACATGGTAGATACAGAAACTGCTTCTTTTATTCCATCGTCATACACACCATACAGGGTTTAGTACAAGACCAAACAAAGTACTATTACGGTGAAAGAGGATTACATCTCATCGGAGGCATCCCAAGCTCCTATACATTATTTCTCTACACCTCCGGAAAGAGTACAAACTAGGTCATATCCCACGAGTCACGCGGGACGATAGACGACACAACTAGAGCGAACTAGTGTTACTACCACTAACTCAGACCGATCCGTAGTAGTCCTCGTAGAAGTCACCTCCATAGCCTGGAAGCTCAACATGACCATCCGAAAACAGACGATCTCGCGGAGCTTGTGGACCATAGGGGCTAGGATGAGGTCTTGGACCAACAGACGGTGGCCTGCGGGGACCGCGAAGTGGGGTGATGCCTCCTACATCACGCCAACCCATCACGTCTGGCAGAGCAGATCTCACAGGATAGAGATCGCGCATATCTGAATATCCAGCTTGCACTGCCGGTGCAAACCGAGTCAACGTGGCCCAATGGTCAGCACGGGTATTAAAGAGCTCTAGCCTCAAGGCCCGATTTTCACGGTCCTTATCCTCGAGCATCTCAGCAGTGGTGCGAGTCCGTGAATCCTCCTGAGTGGGGTCAGCATAGATAGCCTGGAGATATCCTTGTGCTCCCGGAAGTGATCCTGGCATATACCGGAAATCAGAGTCCCGAAATAAACCAGATCTGACTCGCATGATGGTCATCATAGAGTAGGCGGCGTCCTGCACAGCCATCTAAATAGTAACCCCGAGTCCATAGGAGCAGTGAAGGGGCTCGGTGGATCCAGGATAAGATGGAAATATCCTGACAGTGCAGAGATACTGGCTTTGATTGAAGTCCCGAAATTGCTCTTCGACCGTGTACTCAGGATACCAGCGGTATCCAGCCTCAGTCATTACCCTGACCAACTTAGCAGTATGGCCGGGTACATCTAGGCATCGAGTCAGGCGAACCACTTGATTGAGGTCGCGAGTGGCCATCTGAAAGCACAATCATAATGCAAAGGCATTAGAATTTCTAGCAAAATTTCGGCAGCATAACAGCTGTAAATGCTCAAGAAGGATTTTGAGACATTTGACAAGGGATTACATATACACTCATCATCATCATACCAAGTTCTGAGTACATCCTAGCAACATAATGTGGTAGTAGAACTGAACTAGGCTTGTATCCATCAAACCTATAAGGTACTACTGATTAGTAACACGTGATCCTGATAGAGAGAACAGATCCTAATTCCTTAATCCCCGGTGGAAGAATAGACTGACTCATATCAGAATGTCATAAGGTAAAGGAGTAAAAAGAGCCTTACGTTCCAACCCACAAACAATTCCCCTACATATAACTAAAGAACTTCTAGACTCAATATCGACCAGTTTGGCTTGGAGAACCTACAGGCAGTCCGGCTCTGATACCAACGCTGTCAGGACCCCGACTCGATGTCACATCGATCTAGCCGGTAACACCTCATATCACTTTGCGGCCTCACGCACGGTATCCCCACGGGTGTCGCCTTACCTTTGCCCGGGACCGTTTGCGCCTTTTGGCTCACGTATATGATAGTGTCGCTAGCATCCATATGATAAGGAGCTCGGGCTGACATGACTAGTCGTAAACCCAAAGTGGCACAGACTTACAGGGACAGGCATCCATGACCCAGCTTCGAACGTGTCGGTCATCAGCAAGTGGGTCCGGGCTGTAGCACTGGGCTAGCAGGACTCCGGTAAACCGGGCTGTAGCGGGCTAACAGGACTCCGGTACTCAAGTGTGACATTTCCCCGAAGGGACAGACACAGGAACGAAGAAGGACACATGCCGGCCAGCCTAAGTGTTCCAGAGCAGTAGCAAGCTACCATGGCTCAGCGGTAACACTAGGAGACATTTCCCGGTAAGAGAGGCTACTAAAGATAAACAACTAGATAGTCAGATCCCACACATACCAAGCATTTCAATCATACACACAATATGCTCGATATGTGCAAATACAACGAAGCATCACAACATGACTCTACGACACAAGTACTTTATTTAAGGCTCATGGAGCCATACATAACATACACAAAGGTACGGGTCACACGACCCAGCATTCAAGTCATACAGTCATACAAACCAGCAGCGGAAGTAACTTGTCTGAGTACAGACAACTAGTAAAATAAAAGAGGCTTGGAAAGCCTAGCTATACTACGTGGTCCTTCACAAGCTCAGGGTCACCACCTGGGCCTTTAGCCTACTCGTTGATGTCAATGTCTACATAGAACCCATCAGAAGAGGTTGCAGCGTCTTCTGTAAAAGTGTAAATTATGGCAACATGAGTACAAAGGTACTCAGCAAGACTTACATCAGATCCTACATACATGCATATTATCAAGAAGGGTTGGTGGAGTTATTGCAGCAAGCCAGCTTTGACTCTTGGCTAGACTATCCTACGATACTTCAACTTGAAAAGGTTTTGCGCACACGAGTCCACTACTCACCACTTCAATACACTACCGAGGATCCGCCTCCGTCTTCCTACGGAAGAGCCATCCTCGGCACTCACACTTATCTTGAGGCTTTTAGTAGTTTCCATTTACTTGTCTATGAACTGTATAGGCAACCAAGTAGTCCTTTACCGCGGACGCGGCTATTCGAATAGATCATGTTAACCCTGCAGGGGTGTACTTCTTCATACACGCTCTCACCACTTATCGTCGTTTACACGACATGTACTCGGCAACCTTCAAGCGGAAGCCCAACGTGGGTGTCGGCCACGACCTACCTAATCACCTAAGCCTCCAGTCCAGGTTTATCGCCTATTCAGGTTCCATCCGCAGGGAGTCCGGCCGAGGTTTCCCATACGGCCCCAAACGATGTGAACAGGGTTCCCGAGATACCTAACGGGTATTCGGTACACCCGGCCACGTACCTACCGCATCACAGCCCACCCCTATGGTCAGCGCTGTCCACGGCCTCCAGTAGGCTACAAACACCAGAAACTACTTGCAACTCCTGGACGGAGAACTAGGGTGAATAAGAAGTCGAGAGGGTCCATTGGTTTCGGGCCCAATGCATGGTAGTAGCTGATTCTTAAATCACACATACAGATCTCAGTGCTTAAGGTCGGCTTCAATGAAACAACCCACCATGTACTCCTACATGGCCTCTCATCGATACCTTTACCAAATCGTGTTCACCACACCACTCTCATTACCGACATAATCATTTCACTCTAGCCCATCACCCAGATGAACCAGACCTGACACGACTCTAAGCATAGCAGGCATAGCAAGGTAGGGACAACACATACATATGGCTCAATCAACTCCTACACATGCTAGTGGGTTTCATCTAGTTACTGTGGCAATGACAGGTCATGCAGAGGAAATGGGTTCAACTACCGTAACACACAGCAGTTTGAATCGCGTTGTCTTAATGCAGTAAAAGAGAGCAGGAGCGAGAACATGGGATTGTATCGATATGATCAGATGGTTGGTTGCTTGCCTGATGGTTCGTTGCACGGATACGGTTCTTCGTTAGGGTAATCACGGTACTCCTCGGGGACAGATCCTGTCGCAAAGGACATCGATACACAAACATCACCAAACAATATGCAACAATATGATGCATGCATGAAACATGGCAATATGAGTGTGTTGGGCTAATGCAACTAAAACCAGAAGGGTTTGAACAAATTTGAATCAAGGATTCAAATTTCAAATTCAAATATGGCCTTTTAAAGTGCCTTTTCTTGTTCTGATTAAAACATCAACTTAACTTGTTTGATCATGCATGGAAATGGTACAGATGGATAGATTGGATTTTTCTGATCATTTTTCATATATAATTTGTCCAATTTGGAGTTACAGAATAAAAGTTATGAATTTTTGAAGTTTAATTAATATTCTGGAATTTCCTGATTTAATTCAACGCTGTCAGGACCCCGACTCGATGTCACATCGATCTAGCCGGTAACACTTCATATCACTTTGCGGCCTCACGCACGGTATTCCCACGGGTGTCGCCTTACCTTTGCCCGGGACCGTTTGCGCCTTTTGGCTCACGTATATGATAGTGTCGCTAGCATCCATATGATAAAGAGCCCAGGCTGACATGACTAGTTGTAAACCCAAAGTGGCACAGACTTACAGGGACAGGCATCCATGACCCAGCTTCGAACGTGTCGGTCATCAGCAAGTGGGTCCGGGCTGTAGCACTGGGCTAGCAGGACTCCGGTAAACCGGGCTGTAGCGGGCTAACAGGACTCCGGTACTCAAAGCGTGACATTTCCCCGAAGGGACAGACACAGGAACGAAGAAGGACACATGCCGGCCAGCCTAAGTGTTCCAGAGCAGTAGCAAGCTACCATGGCTCAGCGGTAACACTAGGAGACATTTCCCGGTAAGAGAGACTACTAAAGATAAACAACTAGATAGTCAGATCCCACACATACCAAGCATTTCAATCATACACACAATATGCTCGATATGTGCAAATACAACGAAGCATCACAACATGACTCTATGACACAAGTACTTTATTTAAGGCTCAGGGAGCCATACATAACATACACACAAAGGTACGGGTCTCACGACCCAACATACAAGTCATACAGTCATACAAACCAGCAGCGGAAGTAACTTGTCTGAGTACAGACAACTAGTAAAATAAAAGAGGCTTGGAAAGCCTAGCTATACTACGTGGTCCTTCACAAGCTCAGGGTCACCACCTGGGTCTTTAGCCTACTCGTTGATGTCAACGTCTACATAGAACCCATCAGAAGGGGTTGCAGCGTCTTCTGTAAAAATGTAGATTATAGCAACATGAGTACAAAGGTACTCAGCAAGACTTACATCAGATCCTACATACATGCATAGTATCAAGAAGGGTTGGTGGAGTTATTGCAGCAAGCCAGCTCTGACTCTTGGCTAGGCTATCCTACGATACTCCAACTTGAAATGGTTTTGCGCACACGAGTCCACTACTCACCACTTCAATACACTACTGAGGATCCACCTCCGTCGTCCTACGGAAGAGCCATCCTCGGCACTCACACTTATCTTGAGGCTTTTAGTAGTTTCCATTTACTTGTCTATGAACTGTATAGGCAACCAAGTAGTCCTTTACCGCGGACGCGGCTATTCGAATAGATCATGTTAACCCTGCAGGGGTGTACTTCTTCATACATGTTTCCACCACTTAGCGTCTGCACACGACATGTGCTCGGCAGACTTCAAGCGAAAGCCGACGTGGGTGTAGACCACGACCTACCTAAACACTTAAGCCTCTAGTCCAGGTTTATCGCCTATCCAGGTTCCATCCGCAGGGAGTCCGGCCGAGGTTTCCCATACGGCCCCGAACGATGTGAACAGGGTTCCCGAGATACCTAACGGGTATTCGGTACACCCGGCCACGTACCTACCGCATCACAGCCCACCCCTACGGTCAGCGCTGTCCACGGCCTCCAGTAGGCTACAAACACCAGAAACTACTTGCAACTCCTAGACAGAGAGCTAGGGTGAATAAGAAGTCGAGCGGGGTCATATTTCAGGGCCCAATGCATGGTAGTAGCTGATGCTTAAATCACACATACAGATCTCAGTGCTTAAGGTCGGCTTCAATGAAACAACCCACCATGTACTCCTACATGGCCTCTCATCGATACCTTTACCAAATCGTGTTCACCACACCACTCTCATTACCGACATGATCATTTCACTCCAGCCCATCACCCAGATGAACCAGACCTGACACGACTCTAAGCATAGCAGGCATAGCAAGGTAGGAACAACACATACATATGGCTCAATCAACTCCTACACATGCTAGTGGGTTTCAGCTAGTTACTGTGGCAATGACAGGTCATGCAGAGGAAATGGGTTCAACTACCGTAGCACACAGCAGTTTGAAACGCGTTGTCTTAATGCAGTAAAAGAGAGCAGGAGCGAGAACATGGGATTGTATCGATATGATCAAATGGTTGGTTGCTTGCCTGATGGTTCGATGCACTGATACGGTTCTTCGTTAGGGTAATCACGGTACTCCTCGGAGGCAGAACCTGTCGCAAAGGACACCGATACACATCCATCACCAAACAATGTGCAACAATATGATGCATGCATGAAACATGGCAAAATGAGTGTGTTGGGCTAATGCAACTAAAACCAGAAGGGTTTGAACAAATTTGAATCAAAGGTTCAAATTTCAAACTCAAACATGGCCTTTTAAAGTGCTTTTCCTTGTTCTGCTTTAAACATCAATTTAACTTGTTTGATCATGCATGAAAATAGTACAGATGGATAGATTGGATTTTTCTGATCATTTTTCATATATAATTTGTCTGATTTGGAGTTACAAAATAAAAGTTATGAATTTTTGAAGTTTAAATAATATTCTGGAATTTCCTGATTTAAATTAAGTCCAGAAATATATATATTGCGCCAGCATGACGTCAGCATGACGTCAGTGGTCAGCTGCGGCTGGCTGGGGTCAAACCTGACGTGTGGGGTCCACACGTCAGTGACAGAGGGGGTTTAACAGGGTTAATTTAATCCTAATTAGGAATTAGTGGCGCTGGGGCCCACTGGTCAGTGTCAGGGGGGGTTGACTAACAGTAATTAGCGCTAATCTAACCACCTGGCCGACGGGGCCCACGCGTCAGTGACCCTGGGGGGTCAAACCCCAGGTCAAACAGGTCAAACCCGCCGGTGACATGACGCCGGCGAGGCCCGAGACGGCGGCGCGATGCGGAAACGCGCTACAAGGCACGGGCGAGGCCGTGCTTGGGCTCGTTGGAGAGCCCTTGCTCCCGCGCGTCGAACGGTGGCCGTGGCTGGGCCTGGGGTGGCCGGAGTCGACGGCGGCGAGCTCGGCTGCGGTGGCCGGAGTTCGGCCAACAGCGGGTTAGGCGATGCAGGGCGCTAGGGGAGGCGTTGGTGCGTGCTACGTGCTCCTGGTGAGGTGTGGAGCACGATGGTGTGCTCGGCTTCGAGCTACAACGGCTCCAGCCACGGCGGTGACGAGGCACGACGGCGGCGAGCTTCGGAGCTCAAGGGGGCGGCAGCTACAGGAAGCTAGGGACGACGGGGCAAGGGGGAAACGGGTCAGTGGCTCACCGCGGAGCTGCAGGGATGGTTAGCGGGCTCGGGGACGTCCGGTAGCTCCTGATTTGACGGCGACGATCTCCGGTGGCCGAGGAGGGGAACGGCGACGTGGGCGGCGATGCAGGGCTTCCGGAGGGCCGTGGAGCGGTGGAAAGGAAGAGGGGGTCGAGGCGGAGCTCCTGAGCTCAGCGGAGGGGCGAGGGGTGGCCGGTGACGGCTGCTATGGCGAACGGCAGCGATGGTGGTGTTCGGCCGTGAGAGTGGGAGCGAGGGAGAGGAGGGAGGAACCGAGGGAGAGTGAGAGAGAGCAGGGGGGAGGGCGTGGCGTCGTCCGGGGCATCGAGACGAGGAGGGGAGGGCAGGCAAGCAGGCGAGCAGGTGGCGTGGCACGGTGGCGCGGGCGCGCGCCGGCCACACTCCCCTCCCTCTGTCGAGGACGAAGACGACAGAGGAGGGAGGCGGCTGGGCCGCTTGCTGGCTGGGCTGCACAGGGAGGAGCCCAGGTAAGCTCCTCCTTTTATTTATTTTTGTTTTCTAATTTCTGACATTTGTTTTGATTTAAATAAAATATTAAATCATTTTATTATCTCATGCCAATTTTTGCAGGAGCTAGATATATTATTCCAGAGCTCCCCAACAGGTGGCATAATTTTTGGACATATATTAATATATATAATTAATATATTTCCAAAGCAAATAGTTATGCATTAATTCCAAATGCCCAAAATAAATATCCATGAGCTCCTAAAAATATTGTTTTGATTTTTATCTCTATCCAATATTTTCAGAGAGCAACATGAGCATTTTCTTGGACCTTTTTGGAGAAATTTTTATTTGGATCATTTTCAAAAAATGATTCTGGGGTTTCACAAATCCCCATTTCAAGTTTCTGATGAAAGAGTAAACATGATGCAACACTCTAATGCATGACTAGCTAGGGTGTGACACTAAGGGACTTGGATTTATCGGGGATGGATGAAGAATTTGTACCTGGTTCTCCATGACAAAACCCTATGCAATCGCCGAGAGGGGGTTTCATCTGAACAAGCAGACGAGGGAGAAGGGGATTCAGGCCCAGTGAAATATTGCCGCTTTGTCTTACTGCTAAAGCTGGAAAGGGGGGGGTTGTGATTTGATGGCTCATTGGGCATTACTGCAGCGCTACGACCGGGGTGTGTCTACCGTGAAGTTGTGCACTCTAATTTGTGCATATGGCACGTGGACCCCGTTGCCGGTTGCCCCACATATCAGCGAAAGGAAGTAGAAAGACATGAGTAACTAGTTACACATAAATATATTTTTGACAGAGAGATACTCCCTCTGTAAAGAAATATACAAATCTTTATATCACAACTTTATACATAAGAAAAATCAAGGGGAATATGTATAATTATAATAAAAAAACAGAGTTGTTTTTAACACAGTATAGACGAGTTGGTGATGTTGGTGTGCCTGCCGTCCTGTAATATAGGTCGTCCGATTTATATCTGACGGATAGGAAGGAAACTATGGCAATTTTGCAAAAAGGTACCCACACGCCTCTCCACATTTCCAAATAAGGCCTTCCCTCATTCATTCTTTTCTCTCACAAGATAAAATACTCATAAAAATGCATCTTCATGTTATGTGCAACGCACGGGCATTATGGGGGTTCAGCTTTTTTTATGGGGGTTCAGCTGAGAATATAATACTCAGACAGGCTCACGGTTCTGGAATTTGGGCCGCAGGCCCACCCTGCATGTATGGGGGGCCATGTGTTCTACCTCAGCGATTTTCATATTGCAAGCGATTGGTATGACACTGGTTTTAGATGATGTCTGCTACGTCTTGAGCTTGCGATAGTTTTCCTTGAAGAGGAAAGGGTGATGCAGCAATAGTGGCGTAAGTATTTCCCTCAGTTTTTGAGAACCAAGGTATCAATCCAGTAGGAGGCTCCTCAAAAGTCCCACACACCTACACAAACAAACAAACAACTCGCAACCAATGCAATAAAGGGGTTGTCAATCCCTTCACGACCACTTGCGAAAGTGAGATATGATAGAGATAGTATGATAAGATAAATTTATTTTTGGTATTTTATAATATAGATGAAAACGTAAAGATGCAAATAAAAGTGGATTGACAGTTTATATGATAAAAGATAGACTCGGGGGCCATAGGTTTCTCTAGTGGCTTCTCTCAAGATAGCATAAGTATTACGGTGGGTGAACAAATTACTGTCGAGCAATTGATAGAAAAGTGAAAAATTATGAGATTATCTAGGAATGATCATGTATATAGGCATCACGTCCGTGACAAGTAGACCGACTCTTGCCTGCATCTACTACTATTACACCAAACATCGACCGCTATCCAGCATGCATCTAGAGTATTAAGTTCATAAGAACAGAGTAACGCATTAAGAAAGATGACATGATGTAGAGGGATAAACTCAAGCAATATGATATAAACACCATCTTTTTATCCTCGATGGCAACAATACAATACGTGCCTTGCAACCCCTGCTGTCACTTGGTAAGGACACTACAAGATTGAACCCAAAGCTAAGCACTTCTCCCATGGCAGGAAAGATCAATCTAGTAGGCCATACCAAACTGATAATTCGAAGAGACTTGCAAAGATAACTCAATCATACATAAAAGAATTCAGAGGAGATTAAAAAATTTCTCATAGATAAACTTGATCATAAACCCACAATTCATCGGATCTCTACAAACACACCGCAAAAAGAGTTACATCGAATATATCTCCACAAGAGAGGGGAAGAACATGGTATTGAGATTCAAAAGGAGAGAAGAAGCCATCTAGCTAATAACTATGGACCCGAAGGTCTATGGTAAACTACTCACAACTCATCGGATGGGCTATGGTGTTGATGTAGAAGCCCTCTGTGGTCGATTCCCCCTCCGGCGGAGCGCCGGCGAAGGCTCCAAGATGGGATCTCGCAGATACAGAAGGTTACGGCGGTGGAAATTGTTTTTCGTTGGCTCCTTGGATGTTTTCGGGGTACGTGGGTATATATAGGAGGAAGAAGTATGTCGGTGGCCGCCTGAGGGGCCCAGGAGACAGGGGGCGCGCCCTCCTATCTCCTGGCTGCCTTGATTGCTTATTGACTTGCACTCCAAGTCCTCTCGATCATGTTCATTCCAAAAATGACGCTTCCGAAGGTTTCATTCCGTTTGGACTCCGTTTGATATTCCTTTTCTTCGAAATACTGAAATAGGCAAAAAAAATACAATACGGGCTGGGCCTCCGGTTAGTAGGTTAGTCCCAAAAATGATATAAATGTGTAAAATAAAGCCCATAAACATCCAAAAGGGGTAATATAATAGCATGGAACAATCAAAAATTATAGATACGTTGGAGACGTAACAAGCATCCCCAAGCTTAATTCTTGCTCGTCCTCGAGTAGGTAAATGATAAAAACAAAAATTTTGATGTGGAATGCTACCTAGCATAATTCTCAATGTAATTTTCTTTATTGTGGCATGAATGTTCAGATCCAAATGATTCAAAATAAAAGTTCATATTGACATAAGAAATATTAATACTTCAAGCATACTAATGAAAGCAATCATGACTTCTCAAAATAACATGGCTAAAGAAAGTTCATCCCTACAAAATCATATAGTTAGGCTATGTTTCATTTTCGTCACACAAATATGTTCCCAAATTCTACACCCCCGATGACAAGCCAAGCAATTGTTTCACACTTAAATAATCTCAAACTTTTTCTACTTTCACGCAATACATGAGCGTGAGCCATGGATATAGCACTATGGGTGGAATAGAATATGATGATGGGGATTGTGTGGAGAAGACAAAAAAGGAGAAAGTCTCACATTGACGGGGATAATCAATAGGCTATGGAGATTCCCATCAATTGGTGTCGACATGAGGAGTAGGGATTGCCATGCAACGAATGCACTAGAGATATAAATGAATGAAAGCTCAACAAAAGAAAACTAGTGGGTGTGCATCCAACTTGCTTGCTCACGAAGACCTAGGGCATTTGAGGAAGCCCATCGTAGGAATATACAAGCCAAGTTGTGTAATGAAAAATTCCCACTAGTATATCAAAGTGACAACATATGAGACTCTCTATATGAAGAACATGGTGCTACTTTGAAGCACAATATATGAGACTCGCTATATGAAGAACATGGTGCTACTTTGAAGCACAAGTGTGGAAAAACAAATAGTAACATTGCCCTTTTTATTTTTATTTTTTTTATTTTTTTCCTTTTCTTTTCTTTTTTTCTTTTTTTTCTTTGGCCTTCCCTTTTTTTGGCCTTTCTTC
Organism: Triticum aestivum; assembly: GCF_018294505.1. NCBI lineage: Eukaryota > Viridiplantae > Streptophyta > Magnoliopsida > Poales > Poaceae > Triticum > Triticum aestivum. The sequence continues at coordinate 293,889,550 of NC_057810.1, read as the reverse complement.
TTTTTTTTCTTTGGGGACAATGCTCTAATAATGATGATCATCACACTTTTATTGATTACAACATATGAATTACAACTCGAAACTAGAACAAGATATGATTCTATATGAATGCCTCCGGCGGTGTACTGGGATGGTGCAATGAATCAAGAGTGACATGTATGAAAAATTATCATGGTGGCTTTTCCACAAATACGATGTCAACTACATGATCATGCAATGGCAATATGACAAAAGTAATGTATGTCATGATGATAAATGGAATGGTGGAAAGTTGCATGGCAATATATCTCGGAATGGCTATGGAAATGCCATAATAGGTAGGTATGGTGGCTGTTTTGAGGAAGATATAAGGAGGTTTATGTGTGATAGCGCGTATCATATCACGGGGTTTGGATGCACCGGTGAAGTTTGCACAAGCTCTCATGGTCCGAAAGGGCAATGCACGGTACCGAAGAGGCTAGCAATGGTGGAAAGGTAAAAGTGCGTATAATCCATGGACTCAACATTAGTCATAAGAACTCATATGCTTATTGCAAAAATTTAGAAGTCATCAAAAACCGAGCACTATGCGCATGCTCCTAGAGGGATAGATAGGTAGGAAAAGACCATCACTCATCCCCGACCGCCACTCATAAGGATGCACAATCCAGGTACACTTCATGTTTCAAATTTGTTACACAACTTTAACCATACGTGCATGCTACGGGACTTGCTAACTTCAACACAAGCATTCTTTAAATTCATAATCACCCAACTAGCATGACTTTAATATCACTACCTCCATATCTCAAAACAATTATCAAGTATCAAATTGATCATAGCATCCAATTCACTTCCTATGATAGTTTTTATTATACCCAACTTGGATGCCTACCATTCTAGGACCAATTTTATAACCATAGAAAATACCATGCTGTTCTAAAAGACTCTCAAAATAATATAAGTGAATCATGAGAGACTAGCAATTTCTACAAAATTAAGCCACCGCCGTGCTCTAAAATATATAAGTGAAGCACTAGAGAAAAAACTATCTAACTCAAAAGATATAAGTGAAGCACATAGAGTATTCTAATAAATTCTAATCAAGTGGGCTTCTACCAGAAGGTGTGTACAACAAGGATGACTGTAGTAAACTAAAAAGAAAATACTAATATCATACACGATGCTCCAAGCAAAACACATATCATGTGGTGAATAAAAATATAGCTCCAAGTAAAGTTACCAATGAACGAAAACGAAAGAGGGGATGCCTTCCCGGGGCATCCCCAAGCTTAGACTTTTGGCTACTCTGGAATATCTTGGGGTGCCATGGACATCCCCAACTTAGGATTTTGCCACTCCTTATTCCATAGTCCATTAAATCTTTACCCAAAACTTGAAAACTTCACAACACGAAACTCAAGAGGAAATCTCATAAGCTCCGTTAGTGAATGAAAACAAAACCACCACATAAGGTACTGTAATGAACTCATTATTTATTTATTTTGTTGTTAAACCTACTGTATTCCAACTTCTCTATGATTTATAAACTATTTTACTAGTCTGTAGCAATCTGTAACTAACACAAACTTATGGAACTCTAAAAATCCTACCAAAATAGGTTGTCCTGGACAATTTGTCTATTGATCAGCAGCAAAAATAATCAACACAAAAGCACATTTATGTGATTTAACAAAACTAAATTCGTGCGCGCAAAGTTTCTGTTTTTCAGCAGAATCAAAACAAATATCATCATAGGTTATCCTATAGGTTCTACTTGGCACAAACACTAATTAACACATAAAAACACATCTAAACAGAAGGTAGATGCGAAATTTATTACTAAATAGAAACAAAAACAAAAAATACAAATAAAATTCGGTTGCCTCCAACCTGCGCTATCGTTTAATGTCCCTAGCTAGGCATAAAAGCGAAGATAGATCTAAGTAGTGCCATCTTTGGCACTCAATTCATAAGTAGATCGTATGATAGATTCATAAGGTAATTTTACTTTCTTTCTTCAAAAGTGCTCCATGCCTTTCCTTAATGGAAATTGGAATCTAATATTCCCTACCTTCATATCAATAATCGCACCAATCGTTCTAAGGAAAGGTCTACCAAGAATAATTGGGCAAGAAAGATTGCAATCTATATCAAGAACGATAAAATCTACGGGCACCAAATTTCTATGTGCGACAATGAGAACATCATTGATCCTTCCCATTGGCTTTTTAATGGTGGAATCCGCAAGGTGCAAATCTAAAGAGCAATCATCAAGATCATGGAAACCTAGAATATCACATAAAGTTTTCGGAATCATGGAAACACTAGCACCCAAATCACACAAAGCAAAACACTCTTGATCTTTAATTTTAATCTTTATAGTAGGTCCCCACTCATCGTTAAGTTTTCTAGGTATAGAAACTTCCAAATTAAGTTTTTCATCATAAGATTGCATCAAGGCATCAACGATATGTTTGGTAAAAGTTTTCTTTGACTATAAGCATGAGGAGAATTAACAATGGATTGCAAAAAGGAAATACAACCTTCTAAAGAACAATTATCATAATCAAATTCCTTGAAATCCGAGATAGTGGGTTCAATGCTATTTAAAGTCATGACCTCTCCAATCCCACTTTTACCAAATTTAGCATCAAGATCTAAAAACTCTGAATTATTGGGACGCCTTCTAACTAAAGTTGATTCATCTCCAGTCCCATTATTATTAAGATTTATATTGCAAAACAAAGATCTAATAGGGGACACATCAATAACTTTAAGATCTTCATCATTATTTTCATTGAAACTAGAAGAACACACCTTTACAAAAGCAATCTTTCTTAGTACGCAATCTAGCGGTTCTTTGCTTGCACTTATCAATGGAAATTCTCATTCCTTTGAGAGACTCATTGATATCATGCTTAGGAGGGGTAGATCTAAGTTTAAGAGAATCAACATCAAGCGAAAGTCTATCAACATTCCTAGCCAAATCATCAACTTTGAGCAAATTTTCTTCAAGCAAAGCATTAAAATTCTTTTGAGACATCATAAATTATTTCACACTATTATCAAAATTAGAGGGCATATTAGTAAAATTACCATAAGAATTATTGTATGAATTTCCATAATTATAAGAGGAATTACTAGGAAACGGTCTAGAATTAAAGTTTCCTCTATAAGCATTGTTTCCAAAACTATTCCTACCAACAAAATTCACATCCATAGATTCATTATTATTCTCAATCAAAGTAGACAAAGGCATATCATTGGGATCAAGAGGAGTATTTTTAGTAGCAAACAACTTCATAAGTTCATCCATCTTTCCACTCAAAACATTGATTTCTTCTATAGCATGCACTTTTTTACTAGAAGATCTTTCGGTGTGCCATTGAGAATAATTAGCCATAATATTATCAAGAAGTTTTGTAGCATCTCCTAACGTGATTTCCATAAACGTGCCTCCCGCGGCCGAATCTAAAAGATTTCTAGAAGCAAAGTTCAAACCGGCATAAAATTTTTGTATGATCATCCATAAATTCAAACCATGAGTAGGGCAATTGCGAATCATCAATTTCATTCTTTCCCAAGATTGGGCAACATGCTCATGATCAAGTTGTTTAAAATTCATAGTATCGTTCCTAAGAGTGATGATCTTAGCGGGAGGAAAATACTTAGAGATAAAAGCATCTTTGCACTTGTTCCAAGAATCAATACTATGTTTAGGCAAAGACGAAAACCAAACTTTAGCACGATCTCTAAGTGAAAACGGAAATAACTTCAATTTAACAATATCATTATCCATATCTTTCTTCTTTTGCATATCACACAAATCAACAAAGTTGTTTAGGTGAGTAGCGGCATCTTCACTAGGAAGGCCGGTGACTTGATCTTTCATAACAAGATTCAGCAAAGCAGTATTGATTTCACAAGACACAACATCATTAAGAGGAGCAATCGGAGTACTAAGGAAATCATTATTATTGGTATTGGTGAAATCACACAATTTGGTATTATCTTGCGCCATGGCAACAAATAATCCAACACACAAGCAAACAGAAAAAGGCAAGCTAAAAAGAGCAGAAGATTGGGAAAGAGAGGGCGAATAAAACGGCAAGGGTGAAGTGGGGGAGAGGAAAACGAGAGGCAAATGGAAAATAATGTAAATGCGAGGGAGATGAGTTTGTGATGGGTACTTGGTATGTCTTGACTTGAGCGAAGACCTCCCCGACAACGGTGCCAGAAAGCCTTCTTGCTACGTCTTGAGCTTGCGTTGGTTTTCCTTGAAGAGGAAAGGGTGATGCAGCAACAGTAGCGTAAGTATTTCCCTCAGTTTTTGAGAACCAAGGTATCAATCCAGTAGGAGGCTCCTCAAAAGTCCCACGTACCTACACAAACAAACAAAGAACTCGCAACCAACGCAATAAAGGGGTTGTCAATCCCTTCACGGCCACTTGTGAAAGTGAGATCTGATAGAGATAGTATGATAAGATAAATATATTTTTGGTATTTTATAATATAGATGCAAAACGTAAAGATGCAAATAAAAGTGGATTGAAAGTTTATATGATAAAAGATAGACCCGGGGGCCATAGGTTTCACTAGTGGCTTCTCTCAAGATAGCATAAGTATTACGGTGGGTGAACAAATTACAGTCAAGCAATTGATAGAAAAGCGAATAATTATGAGATTATCTAGGAATGATCATGTATATAGGCATCATGTCCGTGATAAGTAGAACGACTCCTGCCTGCATCTACTACTATTACTCCACACATCGACCGCTATCCAGCATGCATCTAGAGTATTAAGTTCATAAGAACAGAGTAACGCATTAAGAAAGATGACATGATGTAGAGGGATAAACTCAAGTAATATGATATAAACCCCATCTTTTTATCCTCGATGGCAACAATACAATACATGCCTTGCAACCCCTGCTGTCACTGGGTAAGGACACAGCAAGATTGAACCCAAAGCTAAGCAGTTCTCCCATGGCAAGAAAGATCAATCTAGTAGGCCAAACCAAACTGATAATTCGAAGAGACTTGCAAAGATAACTCAATCATACATAAAAGAATTCAGAGGAGATTCCAAAATTTCTCATTGATAAACTTGATCATAAACCCACAATTCATCAGATCTCGACAAACACACCGCAAAAAGAGTTACATCGAATATATCTCCACAAGAGAGGAGGAGAACATGGTATGGAGATCCAAAAGGAGAGAAGAAGCCATCTAGCTAATAACTATGGACCCCAAGGTCTGTGGTAAACTACTCACAACTCATCGGAGGGGCTATGGTGTTGATGTAGAAGCCCTCCATGGTCGATTCCCCCTCCGGCGAAGCACCGGCGAAGTCTCCAAGATGGGATCTCGCGGATAAAGAAGGTTACGACGGTTGAATTTTTTTGTTGGAGCCCTGGATGTTTTCGGGGTACATGGGTATATATAGGAGGAAGAAGTACGTCGGTGGCCACCTGAGGGGCCCAGGGGACAGGGGTGCGCCCTCCTATCTCCTAGCCACCTCGATTGCTTCTTGACTTGCACTCCAAGTCCTCTGGATCACGTTCGTTCCAAAAATCACGCTCCTGAAGGTTTCATTCCGTTTGGACTCCATTTGATGTTCCTTTTCTTCGAAATACTGAAATAGGCAAAAAACAGCAATACGGGTTGGGCCTCCGGTTAGTAGGTTAGTCCCAAAAATGATATAAATTTGTAAAATAAAGCCCATGAACATCCGAAAGGGGTAATATAATAGCATGGAACAATTAAAAAATTTAGATACGTTGGAGACGTATCACTGTCGCAAGGCGAATACACAAAATTGAATAAAGCACGATAGCTGTTGGAATGAAATCGAACGACAGTTCGTAACCAGCAATTAGAGTTGCAATTCTATCAACGATATACCATGTGATAAATAATACTGTTGTACTACTTATACACAGATGACACTTGTTTCACCATGCCAGGTTATTACATCAAAATCTCTCGGAGGATAGATCAGTTCGGCAATTGCGTGCTGCTACTGAAGAATTTCAAAGTCGATTTGGACCAGCTCTCCTTGCCGAGAAAGTTCGATTTTGACATCATCCCCTACCGCAAGATATGATTTATATTTGAACCTTGACCATCCTTTAGCATCAATCATCATGCGACCATCCTTTGTACTTATGGTATATTGAGCAGGTTCGTTCACACCAAGGTTGCGCATGGTAAGAGAAACTTGGCCGCGGTCGCCCGGATTGTTGAACGACTCCCTTGTTGCTCTAGGAATTCTCTGTTTGCAAACAATAAGACATACCCAAATAGTTAGATCAACATAGTGAATCATGTGAAACAACATGGAAAGAAAAAAGAACGAAGCACTTGGGCGGCCAATGCTTACCATGAAGATGGACATGTCGGTTTTTGTAAGGACTTTGGTATATGAAGTGCGAACTGCAGCCCAGTCTGTTGCCGGTGCAACTGCTCGTTCGGTTGCCGCTGCATGGGCCGAAGCAGATGCAAGTGCAAGTGTTGGTGCAGGTGCCCAAGCCGTTGCTGCTGCCGGAGATGGTGTTCCTTGTAGAGCTGGTGTTGGTGTCGGAGCAGGTGCGGTGTTAATGCCCGATCCTCTGGTATATCACATTGATCCGCTGACGCAATCGATGCCCAATCCTCAGCTGGATCAGACTGAGGTGCTGCCGCTGTCAGTGCTAGAGCAACTACTGGTGCTCGATCCGTTGTTGAAGGTGGAACCCATGTGCGAGACGGCGGCGATCATGTCTGGTCTGCTATGATCAGCTTTCTAACTTGACTAGGATCCGTGACTGTGATCCAGTTTTTTTCTTCATTTCTTTTAAATGCGAGACGGACTAATTGTGGCATTTTTGTTAAACCAAACTGCAGTTCATCGTAGGGATTCAGCTTGTACTCAGACAACAGACTGATCCAATTTTTTCCAGTAATATAAGTGATGGACAGTGCCTTCATTACTGACACGACATAAGAAGTGAAACCTGCAAAAATAGCCATCGTAGAGCAAACCAAATGGTTTATTCTGTGATGAATGTCATATGGCAAAACCTGCATCGTAAAATAGCAGGAAAAGAAAGAAAGCATGACATTAAATCAATAAGATTTAGACTGTAAATCAATAAGATTTACTTGATGTGACACGAGTGAATCCTTACCAGGAAATCACTATGTTGAAGTACTAAACAGAATATTGATCGTCCAACTACGGGTGGCATGCAGGGGCCCCGCCTACTCCCACAAGCAGGACAGTCCAAAGGTCGTGACAAATCGTATGGCCCGAACATCCATGGGACTGGCAATCCTGGTGGGTGCGATAAACCCTGCAATGCATACATATATTGGAGTGTAACCATAATTGATAAACCGTTCTCACAAAAAAGATGATCTGGATACTTCAAAATATACAGACTGAATTGAGTGGACAGACATTAACATAGACCGTTCTCAGGATGGACCACACACCAAAAGCGGCAGTACTAATAAATAATACAGGGTTCACAAACACAAATCAAGTACTCAACAATAGTACTTACTATAGACAAGCAAAGTTGCACTAATTAAACTCTGCAGACTATTTCTTACCACGGACCTACGGGATGAACCCTGCATAACTGACTAGGCCATGGACTTTGTGAGAGATGTCTACATGCACCATCACTATCTTGTCAACCTTGGAGAACCTAATAGAGTGGTCTTTCCACTCATAAACATGATGATGAAGACATGCCGCATCAGATTTGTTGGGAAGCTTTACAAGAACCACACCCTTCATAGTCGAAGGCACATCCAGGAAATTGTTGTGGTCAAGTACAGCCTCGAGAACACGCCTGACAACAATGCTACAGGAAAACACTAGTTTAGGACACGTGGCAACAAGGACACAACAGATGGATAGTTTAGCAGTAGAACTCATCATCAGGTCTTCCAGTTCACACGGCATGACTTTGAGAACTTCATCTCCACCGCGGACCTAGTTCTAATTCAAACAGAAACCATATTTTACTACTACCTCCGTTCAGAAATATAAGATGATTTTTGATATTATACTCCATATATGAATACATATGCGCACAGAAATGAGTGAACAAAGACACTAGAACATGTCTTCAAAGGCATGGGAGCAGAGGGATTACTTCCAATATCCATAACACAAGTTACTAAGGCAAATATAACCTCTTCAAAGGTAGCATTGATGTTCATAAAGTACTCCCTCCGTCCCAAAATTTATACATCTGTATCTAGACAAATCTAAGACAAGAAATTTGGGACAGAGGAAGTAGTTGAAAGTAATCTATAAGAAATCAGTGTCAACCTCTCGCATGTTTTGGTCAAAAGAGGAATTTAGAACCGTCATTTGGCACACTAAAATAACATGCAAGATCACCCAGAAAGTTGTACTACCAGTACTAGTACTGCGTGTTAGATGAAAAAACATGATCAAGATCGATAAAAAGATCGTCAACAAGAGACATTACGTGGACTTGCTTAATGAGGGATCCCAGAGAGGGGGGCTTGGACAGGGCGATGGCTTTGAGCTTGTCTACGATAGTCTCGGCCGGGTGCTTGCGCTTCTTTGTACCATGAGCCTCAACGGTTTTGTCCAGAGCCATAGACATCACGTCGGCCGGCGCTCCGGCGTCCAACCAACAGAGCAAGCTAAGAGAGAACAGTGAAAGGAGGAACGAGATGAGGGAGAAGCGAAGCGAGTGGGAGTTTTATTCAAGAAAGGAAGCTGAGAGAGAAGAGTGAAATGATGGTTGCTTCGTCCATCCAACTTACTGCTGGAAAGGAGGGGGTTTTGTGATTTGACGGATCATTGGGAATTACTGCGGCGCTTTGATCGGGGTAGTCTACCATCACTCTACTACGGAGTAATTTAGTGCATGGTTGGTGGACCCAGGTGTTGGCTGTCCCACACGTCGGCGAAAGTGAGTAATTTAGTGCATGGCTGGAGGAGGATCCGCACGGTAGAGCGTAACCACTATTTTTCTGAAGAAAAAAATGATAACAACAAGCGTTTCCACTCTTATGATGGAGGAGTGCGAAACACGGCAGCCACTTGAACATACACAGTGTTCCTACTACTAGGCATGTGTAGTGGTTCATACGTCAATACTACACAATCTTGTTGCTAGTGTAGTAAGATATGACGACAACAAATGATGTTGTGCGCATGTCAACTAGACAACTACTCCTATATGTAACATAGTACCGCTTTTTCGACTATCCGGTCGAGAATGAACGGTGAGATCAATGTTAACAGAACTAGGTCTACAACGCATGGAGAGTACGGTGCTACAGTACTCCATGAAACATGAACCATATGAAGCACAAATAGTGTTAGGCAGGGTGTATGAACGGTGCATGGTATGGGAGCAAAAGTTCCCTTCTGGACCCACTTTTGGGTGTTTGGCAGATTGCATGAAGGGTGAATGAGTCTGTCGGTGTCAAAACCGGCGAATCTCTGGTAAGGGGTCCCGATCTGTGCGTCTAAGGCTAATGGTAACAGGAGGCAAGGGACACGATGTTTTACCCAGGTTCGGTCCCTCTCGATGGAGGTAAAACCCTACTCCCTGCTTGATTGATATTGATGATATGAGTAGTACAAGAGTTGATCTACCACGAGATCGTAGAGGCTAAACCCTAGAAGCCCTATGATGATTAGGATTGTGATCGTCCCTCTAAGGACTAAACCCTCCGGTTTATATAGACACTGGAGAGGGCTAGGGTTTACATGAAGTCAGTTACAAAGAAGGAAATATAATATCCGGATCGCCAAGCTTGTCTTCCATGCAAAGGGAGAGTCCCATCCGGACACGGGACGAAGTCTTGAGTCTTGTATCTTCTCGGTCCAACAGTCCGGCCAAAGTATATAGTCCGGTTGTCCGGATACCCCCTAATCCAGGACTCCCTCAGTAGCCCCTGAACCAGGCTTCAATGACGATGAGTCCGGCGCGCAGTTTATCTTCGGCATTACAAGGCGGCTTCCATCTCCGAATACTCCAAAGTAGTTATCGAACACTTAAACCGTGTCCGGATCTGCAAGATGATCTTCACACCATAACACTTCATAAATCTGATCTGCTGGCAATTTTTTGCGCGGCGTGCTCCTGCATCGTGGCCCGGCCCAACACGAACCGGTTTTACTTGGCCTCCCCCAACACGCGTTGCGAGGCAGTTTTACTGGCACGCCTTGCCAGGGCAGAGATCGTGCTCCCCTTAGCACGGGATCTTCCTTTAATATAGGTGCACGCATCCCCACGACGTCCGTTGGTATGACTCTGTGTTTTAGGTAAGTCCCGAGTGGTTATGCTGAGGACGCTTGATATTCACCCCCTATATAAAGGGGCTGAGGCCTATCCCTCTTTTACACCACTCTTGTGCCTTTTCGTATCTCAAGTCCTAACACCCAAAGCCCAAGCTCAAGCACCTCAGATCCCTAACCATGTCTGGATCCAACCTTCAAGGCCCGTGGGTGGCCTGCTCGGTCACAGAGGAGGATATTGCGAAGCTTAGGGAGGTCGGATATCTGACCGCCGACATCAAGCACAGGGTTCCTGCTCCAGGGCAGGTCATCCCTACTCCCGAGCCCAACGAGAGCGTCCTATTTGTTTCCCACTTCCTCCGGGGCTTGGGCTTCACCCTTGATCCCTTTGTGAGAGGGCTCATGTTCTATTACGGGTTAGATTTTCACGATCTAGCTCCGGACGCTATCCTCCATATCTCGTCGTTCATCGTTGTGTGCGAAGCTTTTATCCACGTCACCACACTTCGGCTTATGGCTCAAGACCTTCAAAGTGAAGCCGAAGATGATTGAGGGGCGACGCGCGGAGTGTGGAGGTGTTGTAATAAGCAGGAATGCCGACACCCCATGGCTAGAGGGCTCCTTCCCGGAGGTGTCCGATCTATGGCAGCGGAGGTGGTTTTACGTCACGGCTCCCAGAAGCACAAAGTGGGTGGCTGCCCCCGACTTCCGTCAGGGCCCTCCTTCTCAACTGGCGTCATGGACCAATGTAGGACGGGATTGGGGATCTGCTAGTGATGTACCAATACTGCAGAGCCATATTCGGGAGCTTCTTGAGAGGGACATTAGCCTTGTCAGCATAATTCAGGTAATGCTAATCCGAAGGATGTTGCCGTGCAAACGCCAGCCTCTCCGGATGTGGGAGTTCAATCTGGAAGGTCCGCGGACTATTCTGCACTTCTTCGGCCTGACGCTCGATGGGATGTGTAAATTATTCTTCGGACCACAAGTAATGTGTCCGGATACCATCGAAGATGCGGGTCTGAGCTGCAATCACACAGATACCCAAGTAGGTAACCCACAAACCGAACACTTCATCTATTTTTGTCATAGTCATTATTCTGAAAATCCTCCGTGGCCAGGAATGGCTCAGCAAGGCGGAGAGAATCAGGTGTCCGGTGCCACTTCCCGAAGGCTCGCCAAGTCCCACCATAGCCAAGATACTTGGTCGTGTGCTAAGCAAAGTGCCCTCAGGGAAAGATGAAGGGAAGACCAGGGAAGTAGAACTTCACACATTGCGCATCCAAACCGGGGGAATTGCTACCTCCCCAAAGGAGGATAGCCAGGAAGGGGAATCTAAGGCCTCCTCCCCTCGCGGGAAGAAGAGGGCCGTCTCCGAAGACTTGGAGACGGAGGTGCCCAAACAGGGGAAGAAAGCTTCACCAGGGGGCCCTGCCCCAAAGGGCGTCCTCACCGCGTCATGGCCGCCAATGGGCCAGCCCTCAGCCGAGCTATAAGTTAATCGTAAATACGAAGGTACTGCTTTTCTCCGAGAACAATAACCAGGATTCATTCTTTGCAGTCCGGCTAGCAGCTCTTCTCGACGGAGTTCGTCTTCGGGGGATCTCCTTCCGTAGATGATGGACAGTGAGACCCCACCAACATCTCCGCCTCATGAGGCGGGCGACCCCGAGGTGTCGTCACGGAGGAGTCCGGATCTGCCGAAGCCAGAAGCTAATCCTTCGGCCGCCCTGAGGCTGAAGCGTTCGGCTCCCAGGGGGGGCGATGAGAAGGGTCCAACACAGTTCGGTGTTTGGCCGGACACAATGACGGGCCTTCTGGAGCGAGCTGCTCTCTCGAAGGAGCACCGTTCATTGATGAGCATGGTGCTCGAGAAGATTTCCTCCGCCACAAGCGGGTTGAATGAAGCCTTTACGAGCCTTCTCAGAGGCTTTGAGGTATGTAATGAAAAATGCATAATTTTTGGCTGTGACGCACGCACTAGGTGTGATCCATAAGGATAGTAGCCCCTGAGACTCTGGTTGCCTGCCCTAGGTGGCAAACGGAGGATCATATTATGTAAGTAATGATTGCGCTGTATTTATGTGCAGGTGTCTAAGGATCCGGCAGCAAACCGGTCCATTGAAGTTGCCGAACTAAGGAGGAAGATTGGAGCTATTGATGCCGATATCACACTCGTGAACGAGCGGCTTAACGAGTCACAAGGTTTGTGCTCTGCTTTCCTTATTATTTTTTATAGGAAAAACTGAGAGGGGCATAATGCTAATGTTATATGCTTGGACTGCAGACGGTGCTGCTGCCGTGGAAGCCCTGAGGGCGGAACTTGCCCTGGCCAAGGAACAGGCCTGGGCGAGTAATGCGGCTGCCCTAAAGGCGGCCGAAGAGTTGAGAGCCAAACAGGCTACTCGTCACCGGAGCGAAGACAGAATAGCCGAAATGGCTATGGAGCTAGAAAACGCCGTCAACCGGTATGAGATTCTTGAAAAAGAAAATCATGTGAATAAGGTTGACCTGAAGAAGGCCCTTGATCCGGCCGAGACGCGTTCTGACCTTAGGGATGCACGGGAGGAGCTTAGACAGGCCGGAGAAATCGCAGCTGGAAACCCCTATTTGTTGCAGATGAAGTTTTTAGATTCGAAGTACGCTCCTCTGGATCAACGCTGGAGTCCTGCAGACGCCTATGCGGATTTTTTGAAGAGTACGGCTGATGCAGCCAAGTTTTTTGAGGATCAAAAAGATGATGAAGTGGAAAAGTTGTTCTGGTCGCAGTTCAGCGCTCCAACGTGCAAATTGCCTTTGAGTGAGAAGATGGCTGTTGTGGCCGAGCTCCACAGGTTGTCCGGTCTTGCAATGCGGTATGTACTAGACCATCTATGGCCGAAGATGCCGAAGCCGGACAGTTATTTTGGTTTAGTGCAACAATTTCTTGGTGCCGTATCATGGACCGATGCCATGAAGAGGTCTGCGTTCATAGAGGGTGCCCGGATGGCTCTTGCCGGTGTTAAAGTATACTGGACAGATATGGATGCCACCGTTGTTGGGACCTATAATCCGGCAGGGGGCCGGGATCCGGCCGAGCACAACTTGGAGGAGGTAGCAGAAGGTGCTCGCTTAATAGAGGCTCTGTGCTTGAAGAATTTCATGTTCGAGTGACAAATCATGTCATTGTAAAAACAATGTTATTTTGATTATGAGGATATATTTATACTTTTTGCCCGAAAGTATTATTGTGCCTCATGTGCGGCCGTTTTTATGTATATGTGTAATCTGGAAGTTAGCAGTCGTTGGCTTCAATACCCACACATACAGTGCGGGGGTCTTCGTGAAAAATATGCGTAATCACACTTGATCCAATGTCTTGGTCCATTAAGGAGGTGATCGCACGTCGAACTAGGCAACCGGACTATATAGCTGTAACACTTTCACTTAGCCATAGGAGTTTGACGGTGGGGCTACTATGTAGCCCCTGGTACCTTTGCGTGCATCCGAATACTGGCGCGTGTGTACATGACCGGAAAATGGTCCTTCGTTAATGCGGTGGAATCCTAAAGATTCCGATAAGTCTTCGAGTGGTTGGACAGTCTCCCGCTATATCATGACAGTCAGTTTTCGGCTTTCTCTACTGAGGTGCTCATCCGGAATAGCCAGGGCAAAATTGCAGTAGTTCTCCTTTGGCCGCCTTAGCCGATAAGAACGAAAAGTAAGGCGGCGAACCCAGGAGCCGGGCAAACCCAACATTTGACCACAGACATGATTCGGAGCTGATGCATATAAGGCCAAACTCGCGACGCCAAACACTCACGAAGTTATTCGGATTTTGTAACATATACTCAGCTGAGTAACACCCTTTATTATGAACCCTGTATTCCCAGGTACGTGCATTAGTCTATCGTGGCGAAATGCCAATAATGGCAATATCTCCTATGGGTGTAGTACCCGTGGGATGTGTAAGCAACAAGAGACAATAAATAAGGTTTACACAGGGGCTTAATCTAAAGAGAAACCTTTGAGCGAGGCCCTGCTGCACATCTGCGCCTTTGTCTCCGTTGTGCCGTGTCCTGGGAGGGTGTCGCAGGAATGGTGTCTGTAAAAAGAAAAACTCATGTAGAAGAGTATGACGTCAGCTTGCGAAAAGTTGGCTATCACCAATGGATAGTAAAAGTGTAACACAATGGCCTGTTAGTAAGGCAGGCCGAAAATTGGGCTTTATTAATTATCTATATCCCCTGGTGTCCTCTATGGGATTACATGTGTGGCACCTAGATAAGGTTTATCTGGGCTGCCAGACTCGTCTAACCGTGTCCGTGGTCTTAACAACCAGTCTTGTTTTCAGGTATTGGAGGCCGCTTAGAGTCCGGCGGCTAGAGCCGTCGCATATTCTTCCGCATGTAAGGAACACTCTGTGTTTCCATTATCGGTGATGATGCCACGTGAACCGGGCATCTTGAGTTTAAGGTAGGCATAGTGCGGTACTGCGTTGAAGCGAGCGAAGGCCGTTCTGCCAAGCAATGCATGATAGCCGCTTTGGAGGGGGGCGATGGTGAAGAGTAGTTCTTCGCTTTTGGAGTTGCCTGGGGAATTGAATGTTACCTCAAGTATGAGGGAGCCCCTGCAGTGGGCTTCGACTCCTGGTATCACCCCTTCAAAGGAGGTGTTACTGTGGTTGATTCTGGATGGGTCTATCCCCATCCTGCGGATAGTGTCCTGGTATATTAGATTAAGACTACTGCCTCCGTCCATGAGGATGTGAGTAAGATGGTATCCGTTGATTATTGGGTCGACCACCAAGGCAGCTGATCCTTCGTGCCGAATACTAGTCGGGTAGTCCCTGTGATCCAAAGTGATCGGGTAAGCCGACCAGTGGTTAAGTTTGGGTGCGACGGGCTCTATAGCGTATGCATCTGTGAGCGCGCATTCGTGCCTTCTCGTGGATATGTGAGTCGCATGGATCATGTTTACTATTTTTACCTCTGGCGGGAATTTTTTTGTCCCCCAGTGTTCCGCTGGCGAGGCTCATCCTCGTCTCCACTTGGTGTTTCCCTTCCCTTGTGTTCGGCATTTAATTTTCCGGCCTGCTTGAAGACCCAGCATTCTCTGTGAGTGTGGTTCGCAGGTTTTTCGGGGGTGCCATGAATTTGGCATAGTCTGTCCAGGACTTTGTTCAGGCTGGACGGTCCCTCTTTGCTCCCTTTAAATGGCTTCTTTTGTTGATCGGGTCGAGAGCCCCTGAATCCGGCGTTGACCGTTGTGTTGTCTGGATTTTCTTCCTTGTTTTGACGTTTGTTTTTATTGCGCTGTGGCTTCCCATTGCCATCCCTGATTTCGGATGTACTTGGGTCGCTGGTGCCTTTACGGGCCAACCAGCTATCTTCGCCTGCGCAAAATCGGGTCATAATGGTTGTTAGGGATGCCATTGTCCTCGGCTTTTCTTGGCCGAGGTGTCTGGCGAGCCATTCGTCCCAGATGCTGTGCTTGAAGGCCACTAGGGTTTCGGCATCCGGACAATCGATGATTTGATTCTTCTTAGTGAGGAATCTATTCCGAAGCTTGCGGGTAGACTCTCTGGGCTGTTGAATTATGTGACTTAAATCGTCCACATCCGGAGGTCGGACATAGGTCCCTTGAAAATTGGCCCTGAAAGCATCCTCGAGTTCCTCCCAACTTTCAATTGAATTTTCGGGGAGACTTTTCAACCAGTGTCGAGCTGGTCCCTTCAACTTGAGGGGAAGGTATTTGATGGCATGGAGGTCGTCCCCACAAGCCATGTGGATATGCAGGATAAAATCCTCGATCCAGACCCCTGGGTCTGTCGTTCCGTCGTATGCCTCTATGTTCACAGGTTTAAAACCCTATGGAAATTCATGGTCCAGTACCTCTTCGGTGAAGCACAGGGGGTGGGCAGCCCCTCTGTATCTAGACATGATGTGGCATGCCGTTGGCTGTTGTTGTGTCTGGTGCTGATTCCGAACTGGTATCCGATCGGTATGATCGTTTTGGTGACCGTGGTCCTGCGCCGGGGTGTGTCCTTTAGATCCATAGATGGACCTAGCCGCGCCAGCCTTTTTATCCAGCAGCTCGCGTAAATCGTGTGCGGCATTGGTAGCTGCTCTATTGCGGTTACGAAGTGGTTTGTCCGGCCTCCTGGCCGTATTGTTCTTTGGTGGAACGGCCTCATCGTCGAATTCTGGCAGCAACTTGCGTTTTGGATAGCTCTTTGCGTGGCGATCGTCGCCATAATTTTCTTCAGTGTCTAGCACTTTATTCCATCTACGATTGAGTGTTTCCTATGCGGCCTTAAGCCGTTGCTTCTCCTTCTTTAGACTTCTCGCAGTGGCCATAAGCCTTCTGTGGATGTTATCTCATTCCAAATATGTTTCCGGGATGATGAGTGCATCCTCGTCCGGACTGTGCTCTTGTCCGTGGCAGTTTGATGAATTCGTCCCTCGGGATCATTGTGATCGGGCGTCTGCTCCGAGCTGTGTTCGGCGTGACCTGGCTCATCTTGCTCCTTTGCTGGGTCCATATGGTTGTTATTGCCTTCGGAGTTGACTGGGGTGTCGATCTTTCTAGCGTTGTTATCGCTATTTTTACTATTGCTGGACTTGGAGCGGCGTCTGCGCCGTCGTTTTGGCTTTTGCCCGGGGGTTTTGTCCTCCGGTTTGTCGCCGTCGTCCTCCTTAGGCGTGTCCACCATGTATATATCGTATGATGAGGTGGCAGTCTAGCACCCCGTTGGTTCTGAATTGTCTCTTGCGCCGACGTCCATACCATTGGTATCATTGGAGTCGAAGTCAAGCATGTCTGATACATCGTTGACAATGGCTATGAAGTGGGTGGTGGGTGGGCAATAGATTTCTTCGTCACCTTCTTCCCCCTTGAGCTGGACATAATTCGGCCAGGAGTCTCCTAACAAAGAGAGAGACTTTAATGAGTTCAGCATGTCGCCAAATGGCGAGCACTTGAAGATATCCGCAACGGTGAACTCCATTACCGGAACCCAACCAGATTTGCGCGGACTAGAACCTACAGCCGGATACGAGTTCGGGGGTCCGGTGTCACAGGCTTCCTTGGGGGTGAGGCTTGTGTTCGGCTCTACCACTGATGAGTGTGCGGCCTCTGGGGCGGGGTCCATCCACCCGTCCTCGGGTAACACAATCTTCTCCGGATTTAAGTCTGGGGTTCCTGCAGGGGCGATATCCCGAGCATTGTCCGACAGCAGATCTAAGCCGTGCTCATCGTGACTGTCCGGCGCTCCTGGCGCAGGCCCGAATCCGTTGAAGATCAAGTCTCCGCGGATATCGGCCGTGTAGTTCAAGTTTCCGAACCTGACCTGGTGGCCAGGCGCGTAGCTGTCGATCTGCTCCAGATGGCCAAGCGAATTGGCCCGCTGTGCGAAGCCGCCGAACACGAAGATCTGTCCGGGGAGAAAAGTCTCACCCTGGACCACGTTGTTGTTGATTGAAGGAGCCATCAAGCCTTGCAGCAACGACACAGAGGAACTCTCAATGAAAGCACCAATGTCGGTGTCAAAACCGGCAGATCTCAGGTAGGGGGTCCCGATCTGTGCGTCTAAGGCTAATGGTAACAGGAGGCAAGGGACACGATGTTTTACCCAGGTTCGGGCCCTCTCGATGGAGGTAAAACCCTACTTCATGCTTGATTGATATTGATGATATGAGTAGTACAAGAGTTGATCTACCACGAGATCGTAGAGGCTAAACCCTAGAAGCTAGCCTATGATGATTATGATTGTGATCGTTCCTCTAAGGACTAAACCCTCCGGTTTATATAGACACCGGAGAGGGCTATGGTTTACATGGAGTCGGCTACAAAGAAGGAAATATAATATCCGGATAGCCAAGCTTGTCTTCCACACAAAGGGAGAGTCCCATCCGGACACGGGACGAAGTCTTGAGTCTTGTATCTTCGCGGTCCAACAGTCCGGCCAAAGTATATAGTCCAGCTGTCCGGATACCCCCTAATCCAGGACTCCCTCAGAGTCCACACTAGTAGGTTAACAAAAATACATGAAGAGGAAACAACTATATTGAGATGAGAATGCAACCAAACACACCCACACGCTTTGTGCTACAGTGACTGATCTGCACCGTCTGAGTTTGATCCAACGGTCATGTTGCGCCGAGACATGGACATGCCCATGCATAGGGCGCCTAAACATCACCGAAGTCCCTCTGCTTCTTGAGGTGCACGACGTTGGTGATGCAGGGTGCAACCGTCCGTAGAGCCCGCTCCTGGTCGACGGGAGCCAGCTCATCAAAGACGGCATCCAATGGCTGGATTCCGATGACGGAGCCCTGAAAGGATTCGCCAGGCAATGGCGACGGCAGCCTGCAACCCCTCCTTGTCCATCTCATCCCCACCATCGTGGAGATGGCTCAGCTCCTCGGAGATATAGGTGAAGAAGGAGACCAGGTCAGGAAGCCGCAGCTCGCTGAAGTTGACCGGGTGGTCGAACGGGTTTAGCCCGACGGCTGGCATTGTCGCGCTGGCACGACGGTAAGCATCGCAACCGCAATACGTGTGTGGTAACTTGGTTCACCAAGTGGCTGAGGCGACCCTGGACCTCGTCACAATCGGCCCGCTCACGCTCCAGCCGGCTGCCCTGATGGCCTATCATATCTCGGCTTTCTGCAGCAACGTCGCCGACGCCTCGAGCATCTTTGTGGTGGAAGCCTGCCGTTTTTGAAGCTCCGTTGACTCCCGCACATAATGGGGGAGCTTGGCACTCCTCTCCTCCTTGAGCTCACGGAGCTCCACGTCCTTTGCCTTGAGCTCGGCATCCTTGGCATGGTGCTCCTGTGTCAGGCGCCTCACCTCGGACTCTGTGATCTGCTGCGCCGCCATGGCACCAGGTAGAAGCAATGGGGAGAGGAAGCAAAGGGGGCGAAACGGCCGAAAGGCAATGCAATCTACGGGAAGGCTGAGGGAGCAAGCCGAGGAGCATGGAATCTTTTGGTTTTCACCACGGTAAAACACCAGTCGACGACTTCGCACATCAGGGAGCATTGGGTTTTACAAGCGAAGTCATCGTGACTAATTGCTTCCGCACCTGCTCCCGTCAATCAAAAAATTAAAAATCCTGCCGCGCCTGCTCCCGTCAATCAAAAAATTAAAAATCCTGCCACACCCAAACACCAGAGCAATGCTGCAGTGGATATTTAAATTTACCTGCCAGCAAGTAGATAAAAAAGGGGTGAAAAAACAAATGTGGCGGCATCCTAGCTAATCGGTCGAACTAGCCCAGCTAGCTAGCCACCGTGCTTCACTGATGTATCGGCGGGAAAGGTGGTCTTTAGTGATTTGATGACTCATTTACTTGCTTTGGTGCTAGGATCAAGGAGGACCCAGAAATGCGCGGTAGGGCGTCCCACATCAGGAAGAATATATGGGTGCACCACCGGGGAGGACCCCGAAACCGCGTGGTAGGGTGTGCCATGTCTCGGCACTGAGGAAAAATGTGCGTGTAAAAATATATTGTATCAGACGTCGACAGTAACTCTAGTACCTATGATTCGACCTCGGGACCCAGCCAGTCGGTCGAAAACACCCTACTAGCCACATAGCTTCATCATGTAAACGTGGCACGGAGGATAGATGTGGTTAGCTCCTTCTCGACCAGCCACAATGTCTCTTGTTCTAGGCGATTCTTCTATTTTCCAAGCTTTTTTTTAGTTGTAATAACACCACGGCAAGCTAGCGCCGCTCTTCGTGTGTGCCCATGCAAAGTGTAGACGGTGGAGAGAAGAGAGATTGAGACCGCAGACCTGGGACCCACCAGTAAGTGAGTCAACGGTCATGCACATGTTGACGAGGCACTCCCTCTACTTTACTCAACGTAAGACTGTATAAAATCAAGTTATGGGACAAAGCCAACAACAATTGTTGTTTCAGGCTATCGACTTACGCTTTGTAGTCCAGGTTGCCAGTTTGAATCTCGCCTTTCAGAATTGTTAGTTTTAGGTCCAAATTTGATTAATGACAAGTGGGACCCCCGTGTGTTGTTCCGATATTTCAGTGTACGATGGTTTTTTTGAACAAACACTTTGCGCGGTTAGACAAGTAATGGCATGAGTTACACGTATTTTGCAAGTTTACGAACAAAAATGACAGCGGCGTAGAATATCACATCCACCCCGCTGCTTAGATGCTATGGTGATATGAGTTTTTACACAATTGGAACTGAGATCCAATGACTTGGGGGTAGTCTTTGTAATTATGTGCAATTTCCAAACTCTCCAAAGGTTTTTTGCAAATAAAACATTCATGCCTCGTGTGTGCCGCTGCATCTTCGATCCAACGGCTCCCCGTTCCTCATATTAGGTGTCCCCCGTAGCTTAATTAGCCCCTACAATGATATGAGCATCTAGGTCATATGATCAGTGATCAGATTGCACATGCGTAGTACTTGTACTTTCTGCACATTTCCCAAACTCTATCACCCGTATATTGCAAAAACATTCAAACCTCCTATTGTGGTCCGTTAGATCTCCGTGAACTCGTATCACCATAGAATCTACGGTGCGGGAGCCCCTCATATTCTCCCATGCGAGAAAACATAAGGTGCTATCGCAGCTTGGATGCTACGGTGATACGAGCTTCGAGGTTGTTTGATCTGAGATCCATGGCATCTGAGCAGTCTTTGTGCTTGTAAGCAGTGGCCAAACTCTTTTTAGGCTTTCTGCAAAAAAACATTTGAACCACCGAGGAAGTGTTGGGTCACAAATCCGACGGCTCCGAAGAGCTTGTATCACCAAAGCATCTAAGGTGTGGTAGCACATGATATTCTTACATACAGGAGAATATGATGTCCTCCTTCATCTTAGATGCTACGGTGATATGAGCTTCGAGGTCGTTGGATATGGGATCCAAGGGCATATGAGTAGTTTTTGTACAAATTGTGTGCAATTCTCAAACTCATCAAGGTTTCCCGTAAAAATATTAAGACACATCATGTGAGCTGCTATATCTCAGATCTACAAGCTCCAAGCAACTAGTATCGGCATATAGCATCTAAGGTATGGGGGCACATGATATTCTCCCGGGGAGGAGGGGTGGCGGTGCACAACCAATCGGTGGTTGGGAGGGTTGGGACAAATATAATCTAAACAAACCTAAATAGAGCTCCACAGATTTATCTAAGGTCGAGGGGTTGACCCCCGACAATCATAGCTCCGCCTAAACACAACATTTGCATGTACTGTAGTACATGACTTAATATTCATGTTTCAGTTTCATGTTCATTTTAAATATTGAATTGAGGACCATGTATGTCTTACATTTTACTCCCTTCATTCCTAAATATTTGTCCTTTTAAAGATTTCAAATGGACCGGCACATACGGATGTATATAGACATGTTCTAGAGTCTAGATTCACTCATTTTGCTCTGTATGTAGTCACTTGTTGAACTCTCTAAAAGACTAATATTTAGGAATAGAAGGAGTATTTTTGAATTCGTGTCATACATGCATGGTTTGGAAAAATAGATGCACTATACTTATTGGATTGTTGTTGTGTTCATGCGTGTGTGTCTCTCTGTGTGTGTGTGTGTGTGCTCATATGCTTGATACATACAAAGTTTTCTCACCACCATATTGTTCATATTTTAAATTTGAATTTGCATTGGAAAACTTACTAGGGATACCTTGAAATGTGAAATACACGTTGAGATCACTATGTCACAAACTCACTCTAATTCAACAACTTGTCATAAATTAATTACCACGTTGAGATTAGTATTTGCAAGGAAAATACGGGTATTGTAATACATATAGATTCGTTCGGCAATTTAAAAGGTTCCTTTCATATTCTCGAATGGTAGGGCCCAATGGCGTACCAGCTAGACCTTGGCTCCTGTTGATCCTAAAAAAACTAGGCTCGTGTCCTTCGGTGGCGTGCGTGGCACGCACATTAGGAAACCCCAACCAGTCGAGCCTCAGCGTTTCAAGTCGAAAAATTTGGCGGCCAAAATTCCAGCCCTAGGAAATTCCCCTCATGTCCCCGATCCATAATGACTACCGATGAACAGTGGAGGGGTGCTTTAGTAACTAGATAACGTTACCTACCGTGCCGAGCACGGTTCAATTCCGTCGGTCGATGCTCGGCAAGGTCACCCGTCAACTATTTTTCCTAGTACTACTACTACTACACCAGGATGAGGACAGAATTGAGCCCGTTTGTTCGTGCCTAGTACTTGAGTTAATATATCAGGCAATGCACTTATACGGAGGGATTATCCTTTTACTCTGCATATATAACTTGTCTGATGTCTAACTAAGCAAAATGTTTGACCAAATCATTTCTTAAGAAATACAACAGGACAGATGTATGGCTTGAAAATTTATTGCATGATCCAGGTTATGATATTGTTTCGAATCCTGGATCTTAAATTTCAGAAAATCCAAAAGTGAGCATAAATTCTTGAAACTGAGCATGGTCACGTGATATCGCACAAATATTACTTCGTAAGTTTTTTCTTCAATTTGAGACAAGCTGCTTATGACAAGCGCCACAAATGAGGAGCCAAGGTATTTTGGAACAAAGACCTGTCACGTTAAGGCGAACACTTTCACTATTGAAACAATGGGTGTTTACGTGCCGCCCCGAGTCCCCGCTTCTCATCGGCAGGTGCCGTCTGAGCAAGCATGTGAGTCGACGGGAGGCGTGCGAGAAGACCGCTGTGACGACTGACAGGGAGGCGTGCGAGCAGACCGCTGTGCAGGCTCACCGGGAGGCGAGCCCTTTGAGCAGGCTCCGCCGCCCACCTTCGTCCCAACTGCTCCCACTTTATCTTTAAATGTCGCCGGCGCCACAGTTTAAAATCAACCCCGCACTACCCGGTATCGCTACAATCTTCTCTCTTCCTCTCCGATTCTCCTGTCATATACCTCCAACTAGCCTGACCTAAACGTACGCCATGCCGCATCATCATGGTATGCCCTTAGTCTTCCAGTTTCCTGAGGAAGACACCCAGCCGGAGTCTCAAGAACATAAGGCGGTTTGGGACGAGCTTGAACTGGCCTTGCAGGAAGACGCCGCGCTTTTCCCCACTCCCGTTCCGGCTCCCATCGCCCCGACTGCGCCAGCGCCCATCCCCATGGCATTGATGGGCTGGGAGCCGCACACTGTCACCGATCTTGATCCCTGTCAGGACCCCGACTCAATGCCACATCGATCTAGCATGTAACACCTCATATCACTTTGCGGCCTCATGCACGGTATTCCAACGGGTGTCCCTTACCTTTGCCCGGGACCGTTTGCGCCTTTTGGCACACGTATATGATAGTGTCGCTACCATCCATATGGTAAGGAGCCCAGGCTGACATGGCTAGTCGTAAACCCAAAGTGGCATACACTTACTGGGACAGGCATCTATGACCCACCATTGAACGTGTCGGTCATCAGCGAGTGAATCCGGGCTGTAGCACTGGGCTAGCAGGACTCCGGTGAACCGGGCTATAGCGGGCTAACAGGACTCCGGTATTCATCGCGTGACATTTCCCCGAAGGGACAGACACAGGAACGAAGAAGGACACATGCCGGCCAGCCCAAGTGTTCCGGAGCAGTAGCAAGCTACCATGGCTCAGTGGAAGCACTAGGAGACATTTCCCGGTAAGAGAGGCTACTAAGGATAAACAACTAGATAGTCAGATCCCACACATACCAAGCATTTCAATAACATAGACACAATATGCTCGATATGTGCAAATACAACATGGCATCACAACATGACTCTACAACTCAAGTATTTTATTCAATAGGCTCCAAGGAGCAAGATATTACAAACATAGGTCTCTTGACCCAACATTCAGAGCATACAAGTCAAAGCACATGCGGGAGCTTAACATGTCTGAGTATAGACATCTACAAATGAAAAAGGCTGAAAGGCCTGACTATCTACCAGATCCTGCCGAGGGCACAAGATCGTAGCTGAGGTAACAAGCTAAACGTCGAAGTCCACATGGAACTACTAGCGAGACTGAAGTCTCTCTGCAAAAACATAAAATAGGCAAACGTGAGTACAAATGTACCCAGCAAGACTTAAATCAGATCTAGCTACATATGCATCATTATCAACAAAGGGGATGGTGGGGTTTAACTGCAGCAAGCCAGCTTTGACTCGGTGGCTATCCTGAACTACGACTGCAAGTAACTCTTTTGAGGTGGCGCACATGAGTCCACATATTCACCATATCAATACACCACTATGGATCCGCTCCTGTCTCCCTACGAGAACGCCGTCCATAGCACTCACGCTTATCTTGCGTATTTTAGGATATCCACTTTCACTTGTCTATGAACTTATATAAGTAACCCAGAAGTCCTTTTCCGCGGGCACGGCTATTCGAATAGATGATGTTAACCCTGCAGGGGTGTACTTCTTCATACATGTTTCCACCACTTAGCGTCTGCACACGACATGTGCTCGGCAGACTTCAAGCGAAAGCCGACGTGGGTGTAGACCATGACCTACCTAAACACCTAAGTCTCTAGTCCAGGTTTATCGCCTATTCAGGTTCCATCCGCAGGGAGTCCGGCCGAGGTTTCCACATACGGCCCCGAACGATGTGTACAGGGTTCCGTGACACCAAACGGGTGCCCGGTTTACCTGGCCACGTGCCTACCGCATCACAGCCCACCCCTCCGGTCAGCACCGCGCACGGCCTCCAGCATACTACAAACACCAGAAACTACTTGCAACTCCTGGACAGAGGACAAGGGTGAATAAGAAGTCGAGCAGGGTCATATTTCAGGGCCCAATGCATGGTACTAGCTGAATCATGGATCACAAACCCAGAACTCAGTTCCTGAGGACGGCTTCAATGAGACAACCCACCATGTACTCCTACATGGCCTCTCACCGATACCTTTACCAAATCGTATTCACCACTTAGCTCACACACAGTAGGACATGTTCACACACCTCTGATTCATCCCCGATGAATCAGACCTGACTCAACTCTAAGCAACAGCCGGCATGACAAACAAACATGAATGAGTAGGCACAACAGGGCTCAAACAACTCCTACTCATGCTAGTGGGTTTCATCTATTTACTGTGGCAATGACAGGTCATGCAGAGGATAAAGGGGTTCAGCTACCACAGCAAGTAACAAATGAATTGTTGTTGTCCTAATGTAGTAAAAGAGAGCAGGGCGAGAGAGTAGGATTGTATCGGAATGAACAAGGGGGTTTTCCTTTCCTGGCACTTTTGAAGATAATAAAGTTCTTCATCGGTTTCATCGAACTCGTCGTCGGAACCACGTCTATCGAGAGGGGACAACACCGGCAACTGAG
This sequence comes from Triticum aestivum, assembly GCF_018294505.1. NCBI lineage: Eukaryota > Viridiplantae > Streptophyta > Magnoliopsida > Poales > Poaceae > Triticum > Triticum aestivum. The sequence goes on along the minus strand of NC_057810.1, from coordinate 293,863,968 downwards.
AAAGAACACAATCAATGCAATGCCACAATATGATGCATGATCATGACATGGTAATATGCTATGGTTTGAGCTAATGCAACTAGCAACAAGTTAAATGAAGTTGGTTTGAACCCTAGGTTCAAATTCAAACTCCATATGTGCTTATTTAAATGCCAATTGTGCAAATTGTCATATACAGCAACCTTAGGTTATTCAAACATGCATGAAAATGGTACAGATGGATAGATTGGATTTTTCTGATCATTTTTCATATATAAATCATTTCATTTGGAGTTACAGTTGAATTACTATGAATTTTAGAAGTTTTGGCTATTTTCTAGAATTTCATGTATAAGAATAACTCCAGTAATTGAATTAATGCGTCAGCACTGCGTCAGGGTGACGTCAGCAGGTCAACGGAGCAGGGTCCAGGTCAAACCTGACGTGTGGGGTCCACATGTCAGTGACTAACTAACTAATCTAAATTAATTAGTGTTAAACTACTACTAACTAAAATTGTTAGTGGAGTAATTAAACTTAACTAAAAACTAATCTAGGATTAGCTGGGGCCTGGGCTCACTCGTCAGTGACTCAGGGGAAGTCAAACTGGGGTCAAACCTGGTCAAACTCGCCGGAGTTGACCCGGGGCTCGTCGCCGGCAGGGCCAGGGACGGCGGAGAGGTGTGGGTTTCCTCCTCCGGCGACCAAATCGATGGCGGAGTGCGGCTACGTGGAGCTGGATCTCGCGCCCGTCGAGTGGTGGCGGTGGGAGAAGCTGGGGTGGCCGGAGTTGTCGGCGGCGAGCATTTCTGCAGCGGCCGGAGTTCGGGCAACAATGGTGTGGGCGGTGCGAGGCACGGAAGGAACCGTGGACGGTCGTGTTCGACTCGCGGGAGTGCGGTGAACTCAGTGGTAAGCTCAGACGCGTGCTTGCATGGCCGTAGCTGCGGTGGCGACATGGCCGGCGACGAGGAGCAATCGGCTCCGATGGCCATGGTGGCTAGAAGGCGCGGACGAACATGGGGAGATAGGGGAAATAGGCATGGGCTCATGACGAATCCGGTAGAGTAGAGGCAACGGCGAGGCCGGGGAGGGACTGGAGCTCGCGAATCCCCGAAGAGTTCGCCGGCGGCCAGAGGTTGAAGACGATGCCGTGGACGATGCTGCAGGGCTTCCGGCAGGGCGCGGTTCGGTGGAGAGGAAGGGGGCGTCACGGCGGAGCTCGGGGGCACGTCGGAGGGGCTCGGAGATGGCTGTGGCCGTGGGGGGGCTCGTCGGCGGCGACGGCTGCGTTCGGGTGAGTGAGAGAGATCCAGGGAGGAGGGTGAGGACGGGGGAGAGAGTGAGAGGGGGCCAGGGGGTGCGTGGCGTCTCTGTGGCGCAGGTCAGGACGAGGGAAGGCAAGCAGGAGGTGGCGGGAAGACGTGGCCGCGGTCGCTCGCGTGCGGGCACGCAGCTGCTTCGGGGTGAGGGGAGGAAGACGATGGAGGGACTACGGTGGTGGGCTGGGCCAGTCCAGGCCGCCAGCTGGGCCGGCCAGGTGGGTTGCACGGTTGAGGCCAGGTAAGATTCTCTCTCTCTCTCTTTTATTTATTGTTTCTGTTTTCTATTAATCTGTAGTCTTTAGGGCTTTATTTAAAATACTTAAACAGATCCAAAAATCATGAAACTAATCATGGCTACTGTTTAGAATATATCCAACAGTAAACATTTTAGTTTATGATTATTTTAGCATTTAAAATATTTAATAGCATTTAAATGCCCAAATGAAAATAGAGTATGATTTAATTCAGAGCCCAATATGTCATGCAAAAATATAAACCATTTTTGGTAGATGCTTTCACCTCAAACCAGAAATGTTGAACATTTTTAGAGGGCATTTTGAGTTCAATGAAAAAGATTTTATTTTGACCCTAGTTGAATTCATTTGGTGCTAGGGTTTAAGCATCCCCATTTCAAGATTCCAATAAATTTAGACATGATGCATGGATACTAATGCAAAGACAAGGAAGGCCTGAACTGGGGCTGTGACAACTCACCCCCACTAAACATAATCTCGTCCCGAGATTCAAGCGTAGGGTAAGATGAAAGGGGAGCGCAAACTAACACAATCTTCATGATCCAGGTTGCACTTCAAAGGAACGTTGCTTCTTTCACCATCATTGTCTCGAAGTCTTGCTCTGAGAACTCCAACTAAGATGACAACAAGAGGAAAGGAAAAACTCTAAAAGAATCGTTCTTCTCGAAGATCAAACAACTTAGGATCAGCTCACGGGGTGAGTCATGGCAACATCTCTTGAGCTGAGACACGAAGCACACATCTAGAGGAATGGAGTGGAACAGATGATGGAGGTTCACCAGGTAGACAACAATTTCACACTTAAGAGGTTGGTGAACGGTTGTCAACGTGGCGAGGAGTTAGGTTACCATGATTCCATAACGAGACATCTTGGAGGAGGGTGATTCGTAGAATTATTACCTTAAGTGGCAAAAAGAATTACCTTTGATTTAGAAATCATTGAAACTCTTTATACCAGCCTAAGGCAATTCTCGAGCGATTGTTTAGAGGGGTTCGGTAGAATGGCATAACCGGATTAGAATGGATGATGTGGATTACCTTTTTGAAAACAACACAAGGGATGATTTTAGTAACTAGGGAGAAGCTCAACAGTAGAAGTGAGTCCACTGTTTGAAAAGTTATAGCATAACCGAGGAAAACTAGGAACAATCTCAGTTAGTAACTATGATAGCACCTAATGCTTGTGCATGCTTTCAAGAGCTTGAGCATTTCCATATTCATCAAGGTTTTACCAATATCCGTGTCAGGGATCCTAGAAACACAACATACTACCATGACGAATACCGGTGGAGGATGCAGATACAAAGGAAGACAACACTTTCTCAGATTTCACCTTAGCGGGGCCAAGGGGACTAAATCTGGATGATCGACCGAGAGACATTTAGCACTCCGCTCCTAATGTTCTCCTTGATGTTCTAGTGCAACCCATTAATTAAAATGGTTTGGTTCCCAGAACATCGAGTAAAAGGTCAGACTTCGGAAGCTCAAGGATCCTTAAGGAATAATTACGGAGGTAAATCCTGCGAATTCCTTGTGGGGAGGTGGCCAACTTCTTCAATCAAGATACTACAATAATAGGTCTTTCGGCGGGGTGTGTTGGCCACGACATCCACTTTACTGGTTATTGGGAGACCAATATTATAGTTCTTGGGAAATGTTCCAACCATCACATCTGCCTGAGATTCAGATCTGGTTGGTGTCAGAATAATTCAGACTCATCGAGTCTAGAAAGAAAAATGAAGGTTTGCAACACAAATCGACGAGATGAGGTTGCGAGATTCTCGGGAAATGAACTACGATAGCAAGCTCCAAAACATGAGCTGGTTCTGCTACAACATGTGAACACGCTGTCCGAGACAAGCATGACCACATAGTAGACTTATAATAAAGCACTACCGAGTTCAAGAGGGGAACCATCATCGAGGATATCGAAGTCCTTGCATAAGTCTTGCTCTTAAGAAGGAACTTCTTCTCCTTGAACAAATCAATCAGTGGCTTGGTGTGCTACGGAATACATATGGAGTGGAGGTAATTAATCTACCAAACCATAGTATACTTTGCACATGTGTGACTAACTTGGGATGATTCCAAGGAAGCAACATTGACTTTATCAAATTCACGACGGCAACTTACATTAAATGCACGTGAATCTGAGGAAGTCACTTCTTACATCCGAACATATACTTCATGAACGGGACATGAAGATAATGCCTATAGAAGTTTCCAACACTAGCTTAATGTTCAACAAAATTATGGAGGAGATAAGGGTGTTGTCGATGGGCTCAACAACAATTCATCCAGATTCCCATGGAGATGGAATTCCATAACTATGTGAACAAGGTGATAGTATTGGTCAGACCCAAAAGACATAATGGTGTATGCTCGAGGAAAATCCATGAGTAAGACAACATTACGAACATCGTTGGTTCTGATTTGATTTGAGAATAGCCCACACTCAAATCAAAGTTTTGGCAAGACAATAGCTCCAGCAACTGGTCTCGAGGATCAATTGATGAAGATATTGTCTTTCTTCAACACACACAAAAAGATATCCCTTAAAATGAACCAAGCCAGGCAATCTTTTATCTTCCAACTCTCCAAGTTGTTGTTTCGCTTAACCAACTAGCTCAGGGGTATCCAACATGGATTCTTGGAGAAAGGGTGGTTTACAGGAATAAACCAACTTGATCACGAACTCAACATAGCGGTCAGGTGACGACCTGGTGATACTTGCCAGAAGATATTCAGAAAATCACGAACCACCGGTATGTCACTAAGCTCAAGAACAATCTTGCTTTTCAAGGCAAGACAATTGTCAGGACCCCGACTCGATGTCACATCGATCTAGCCGGTAACACCTCATATCACTTTGCGGCCTCACGCACGGTATCCCCACGGGTGTCGCCTTACCTTTGCCCGGGACCGTTTGCGCCTTTTGGCTCACGTATATGATAGTGTCGCTAGCATCCATATGATAAGGAGCCCGGGCTGACATGACTAGTCGTAAACCCAAAGTGGCACAGACTTACAGGGACAGGCATCCATGACCTAGCTTCGAACGTGTCGGTCATCAGCAAGTGGGTCTGGGCTGTAGCACTGGGCTAGCAGGACTCCGGTAAACCGGGCTGTAGCGGGCTAACAGGACTCCGGTACTCAAGCGTGACATTTCCCCGAAGGGACAGACACAGGAACGAAGAAGGACACATGCCGGCCAGCCTAAGTGTTCCAGAGCAGTAGCAAGCTACCATGGCTCAGCGGTAACACTAGGAGACATTTCCCGGTAAGAGAGGCTACTAAAGATAAACAACTAGATAGTCAGATCCCACACATACCAAGCATTTCAATCATACACACAATATGCTCGATATGTGCAAATACAACGAAGCATCACAACATGACTCTACGACACAAGTACTTTATTTAAGGCTCAGGGAGCCATACATAACATACACAAAGGTACGGGTCACACGACCCAGAATTCAAGTCATACAGTCATACAAACCAGCAGCGGAAGTAACTTGTCTGAGTACAGACAACTAGTAAAATAAAAGAGGCTTGGAAAGCCTAGCTATACTACGTGGTCCTTCACAAGCTCAGGGTCACCACCTGGGCCTTTAGCCTACTCGTTGATGTCAATGTCTACATAGAACCCATCAGAAGAGGTTGCAGCGTCTTCTGTAAAAGTGTAAATTATGGCAACATGAGTACAAAGGTACTCAGCAAGACTTACATCAGATCCTACATACATGCATATTATCAAGAAGGGTTGGTGGAGTTATTGCAGCAAGCCAGCTTTGACTCTTGGCTAGACTATCCTACGATACTTCAACTTGAAAAGGTTTTGCGCACACGAGTCCACTACTCACCACTTCAATACACTATCGAGGATCCGCCTCCGTATTCCTACGGAAGAGCCATCCTCGGCACTCACACTTATCTTGAGGCTTTTAGTAGTTTCCATTTACTTGTCTATGAACTGTATAGGCAACCAAGTAGTCCTTTACCGCGGACGCGGCTATTCGAATAGATCATGTTAACCCTGCAGGAGTGTACTTCTTCATACATGTTTCCACCACTTAGCGTCTGCACACGACATGTGCTCGGCAGACTTCAAGCGAAAGCCGACGTGGGTGTAGACCACGACCTACCTAAACACTTAAGCCTCTAGTCCAGGTTTATCGCCTATCCAGGTTCCATCCGCAGGGAGTCCGGCCGAGGTTTCCCATACGGCCCCGAACGATGTGAACAGGGTTCCCGAGATACCTAACGGGTATTCGGTACACCCGGCCACGTACCTACCGCATCACAGCCCACCCCTACGGTCAGCGCTGTCCACGGCCTCCAGTAGGCTACAAACACCAGAAACTACTTGCAACTCCTGGACAGAGAGCTAGGTTGAATAAGAAGTCGAGCGGGGTCATATTTCAGGGCCCAATGCATGGTAGTAGCTGATGCTTAAATCACACATACAGATCTCAGTGCTTAAGGTCGGCTTCAATGAAACAACCCACCATGTACTCCTACATGGCCTCTCATCGATACCTTTACCAAATCGTGTTCATCACACCACTCTCATTACCAACATGATCATTTCACTCCAGCCCATCACCCAGATGAACCAGACCTGACACGACTCTAAGCATAGCAGGCATAGCAAGGTAGGAACAACACATACATATGGCTCAATCAACTCCTACACATGCTAGTGGGTTTCAGCTAGTTACTGTGGCAATGACAGGTCATGCAGAGGAAATGGGTTCAACTACCGTAGCACACAGCAGTTTGAAACGCGTTGTCTTAATGCAGTAAAAGAGAGCAGGAGCGAGAACATGGGATTGTATCGATATGATCAAATGGTTGGTTGCTTGCCTGATGGTTCGATGCACTGATACGGTTCTTCGTTAGGGTAATCACGGTACTCCTCGGAGGCAGAACCTGTCGCAAAGGACACCGATACACATCCATCACCAAACAATGTGCAACAATATGATGCATGCATGAAACATGGCAAAATGAGTGTGTTGGGCTAATGCAACTAAAACCAGAAGGGTTTGAACAAATTTGAATCAAAGGTTCAAATTTCAAACTCAAACATGGCCTTTTAAAGTGCTTTTCCTTGTTCTGCTTTAAACATCAATTTAACTTGTTTGATCATGCATGAAAATAGTACAGATGGATATATTGGATTTTTCTGATCATTTTTCATATATAATTTGTCTGATTTGGAGTTACAGAATAAAAGTTATGAATTTTTGAAGTTTAAATAATATTCTGGAATTTCCTGATTTAAATTAAGTCCAGAAATATATATATTGCGCCAGCATGACGTCAGTGGTCAACTGCGGCTGGCTGGGGTCAAACCTGACGTGTGGGGTCCACACGTCAGTGACAGAGGGGGTTTAACAGGGTTAATTTAATCCTAATTAGGAATTAGTGGCGCTGGGGCCCACTGGTCAGTGTCAGGGGGGGTTGACTAACAGTAATTAGCGCTAATCTAACCACCTGGCCGACGGGGCCCACGCGTCAGTGACCCTGGGGGGTCAAACCCCAGGTCAAACAGGTCAAACCCGCCGGCGACATGACGCCGGCGAGGCCCGAGACGGCGGCGCAATGCGGAAACGCGCTACAGGGCACGGGCGAGGCCGTACTTGGGCTCGTTGGAGAGCCCTTGCTCCCGCGCGTCGAACGGTGGCCGTGGCTGGGCCTGGGGTGGCCGGAGTCGATGGCGGCGAGCTCGGCTGCGGCGGCCGGAGTTCGTCCAACAGCGGGTTAGGCGATGCAGGGCGCTAGGGGAGGCGTTGGTGCGTGCTACGTGCTCCTGGTGAGGTGTGGAGCACGATGGTGTGCTCGGCTTCGAGCTACAACGGCTCCAGCCACGGCGGCGACGAGGCACGGCGGCGGCGAGCTTCGGATCTCAAGGGGGCGGCAGCTACAGGAAGCTAGGGACGACGGGGCAAGGGGGAAACGGGTCAGTGGCACACCGCGGAGCTGCAGGGATGGTTAGCGGGCTCGGGGACGTCCGGTAGCTCCCGATTTGATGGCGACGATCTCCGGTGGCCGAGGAGGGGAACGGCGACGTGGGCGGCGATGCAGGGCTTCCGGAGGGCCGTGGAGCGGTGGAAAGGAAGAGGGGGTCGAGGCGGAGCTCCTGAGCTCAGCGGAGGGGCGAGGGGTGGCCGGTGACGGCTGCTATGGCGAACGGCGGCGATGGTGGTGTTCGGCCGTGAGAGAGGGAGCGAGGGAGAGGAGGGAGGAACCGAGGGAGAGTGAGAGAGAGCAGGGGGGAGGGCGTGGCATCGTCCGGGGCATCGAGACGAGGAGGGGAGGGCAGGCAAGCAGGCGAGCAGGTGGCGTGGCGCGGTGGCGCGCGCGCGCCGGCCACACTCCCCTCCCTCTGTCGAGGACGAAGACGACAGAGGAGGGAGGCAGCTGGGCCGCCTGCTGGCTGGGCCGGCCAGCTGGCTGGGCTGCACAGGGAGGAGCCCAGGTAAGCTCCTCCTTTTATTTATTTTTGATTTCTAATTTCTGACATTTGTTTTGATTTAAATAAAATATTAAATCATTTTATTATCTCATGCCAATTTTTGCAGGAGCTAGATATATTATTCCAGAGCTCCCCAACAGGTGGCATAATTCTTGGACATATATTAATATATATAATTAATATATTTCCAAAGCAAATAGTTATGCATTAATTCCAAATGCCCAAAATAAATATCCATAAGCTCCTAAAAATATTGTTTTGATTTTTATCTCTGTCCAATATTTTCAGAGAGCAACATGAGCATTTTCTTGGACCTTTTTGGAGAAATTTTTATTTGGATCATTTTCAAAAAATGATTCTGGGGTTTCACAAATCCCCATTTCAAGTTTCTGATGAAAGAGTAAACATGATGCAACACTCTAATGCATGACTAGCTAGGGTGTGACAACAATATGATCAAATGAGCGAGGGATTGACAAAATCCAAACTCAACGACCGAAGAGTGCACCGGAAATAGGGACTAGGTAGCACAATCAACCTTAGGGTGACGATTCAATAATCAACACGCTAAGATTGAGGTTATCGTCCATTTAACTTGGAGATCAAGCGTTTCGTGGTCCACTCCACGGATAGGATCCGAGAAGCAACGCCTGAGTTGAGAAACGTGGAAGACATCGTGAACTCTGGAGAGGTGCGGAGGTAGTTCCAACTGGTAGGCAACTTCTCCTCGTTTGGCGAGAATACGAAAAGGTCCAATGTAACGAGGAGCCAATTTGCCTTTGATACCGAAACGATGGGTTCCCTTCAGAGGGGTAACCCGAAGATAAGCCTTCTCGTCAACCTCGAAAGTCATAGCCTTATGTTTTCGGTCATATTGACTCTTTTGACGAGATTGGGCTGTTTTCAACTTTTCACGAACGATGCGAACTTGTTCTTCTGCTTCCTGAATCATATCCGGGCCAAAGAATTGTCTTTCCCCGGTCTCTGACCAGTTAAGGGGTGTTCGACACCGTCGTCCATAGAGAACTTCAAAAGGGGATTTACCCAAGCTAGATTGATAGCTGTTGTTGTAAGCGAATTCGGCAAATGGAAGGCACTTCTCCCAGTCCATTCCGAATGAGATAACAGAGGCTCAAAGCATGTCTTCTAGAATCTGGTTGACGCGTTCCACTTGACCACTCGACTGAGGGTGGAAAGCGGTGCTAAAGGAGAGACGGGTTCCCATAGCATTTTGGAAACTTTCCCAAAATCGAGAGGTGAAAAGACTTCCTCGATCCGAGTTAATTTCCAAAGGAACACCATGGAGAGACACTATTCGGGAGATGTATAAGTCTGCCAGCTGACTAGCGGTTATACTCTCACGAACAGGTAGGAAATGGGCTACTTTGGAAAGACGATCGACAACGACGAAAATAGCATTATTCCCTCTCTTGGTCCTGGGAAAACCGGTAATGAAATCCATACCAATTTTATCCCATTTCCATTCAGGAATAGCTAAGGGTTGAAGGGTGCCAGCAGGCCGTTGGTGCTCTGCTTTTACACGACGACAGACGTCGCAATTTGCAATATACTGAGCAATTTCTCTCTTCATCCTAGTCCACCAGAACCTCTGGCGTAGGTCCTCATACATCTTAGTACTACCGGGATGAATGGTGAGAGGAGATTCATGAGCCTCCTTGAGGATCAACTGTCGTAGATGCTGGTTCTTGGGAACCACTAGACGGTTCTCAAAGTACACAACACCATGATCATTTGTGGAGAAACAACTAGCACCTCTGCTAGCAATGTTCTCTTTGATTTTAGATATTCCCTTATCTCGCTTTTGGGCAGCGATGATTTGATCCGTAAGAGTAGGTTTTGCCACCATGGTGGAAAGAAAACCTTGAGGTACAATGTGAAGGTTAAGCTTCCGAAATTCCTCATGGAGAAGCGGTTGACTTTGTTGTAACATCAGGTTGTTACAATAAGATTTACGACTTAGCGCATCAGCCATGACGTTGGCTTTCCCTGGGGTGTAGGTTATTCCTAAATCGAAGTCTGTGATCAACTCAACCCAACGTCTTTGCCTGAGATTCAGATCCGGTTGGGTGAAAATGTACTTCAGACTTTGGTGATCAGTGAATATTTCGCAATGATTACCGAGGAGGTAATGTCGCCAGGTCTTAAGTGCATAGACTACGGCTGCAAGCTCTAGATCATGAGTAGGATAATTCTCCTCATGTGGGTGCAATTGCCGTGAAGCGTAGGCAATTACGTGTCGATCTTGCATGAGGATGCAACCTAGTCCTTGTCGCGAGGCGTCGCAGTAGATAACAAAGTCCTTGGAGAAGTCTGGCGGTACCAGTACGGGAGCAGAGGTCAGGCGTTTTTTCAGTTCCTGAAAGCTGTGCTCACATTGTGGAGTCCATTCGAACTTCTTATCTTTCTTGAGGAGTTCGGTTAGAGGTTTAGCAACTTTGGAGAAGTTTTCGACGAAGCGACGGCAATAGCTTGCTAAGCCCAGAAAACTCCGAACTTGCTTAACCGATTCAGGTGGAGTCCAATTAAGGACGGCTTGAACTCGCTCAGGGTTAACAGCAATACCTTTACCAGATATTACATGACCCAGATAGGTCACTTCTGACAACCAGAATTCACATTTAGAAAATTTGGCATAAAGGCGATGCTCTCGAAGTTTCTTCAACACTAGCCTTAAATGTTCGGCATGTTCTTCCTCGTTCTTGGAGTAGATGAGTATATCATCGAGATAAAATACGACGAATTTATCCAAATACTCCATGAAGATTGAGTTCATTAACCGAGAAAAGGTGGCTGGAGCGTTGGTTAAGCCGAAGGACATGACGGTGTACTCGTATTGGCCATAACGAGTAACAAAGGCCGTTTTAGGAATGTCCCCGTTTCTGATTTTGATTTGATGGTAGCCCAACCTCAAATCCATCTTGGAGAAGACTGAGGATCCAGCGAGCTGATCATACAGGTCGTTGATCCCGGGGAGCGGATATTTGTTCTTGATTGTGACCAAATTGACAGGTCGGTAATCTACAACCATCCGGTCCGTACCATCCTTCTTCTTGACGAATAGGACGGGGCAAGCCCACGGAGATGAGCTAGGTCGGATGAAACCCTTTTTCAAGGACTCATCGAGTTGTTTCTTAAGCTCGGCTAGTTCTAGGGGTGCCATCTTATAGGGTCTTCTAGCAATCGGAACGGTTCCTGGAATGAGGTCTATTACGAGCTCAACATCCCGGTCAGGTGGAACACCTGGCAATTCTTCTGGAAAAACATCCCTGAAGTCACGGACTACCGGAACGTCCTCAAGGTCTGGCAAAGGGCTGGCATTAAGAGAATATAATTGTCGCTTGGCTATTTGGGTCAAGACATTGACTATCTTGCCCGAAGGGTGAGTGAGTTGAACAGTCCTAGAGAAGCAATCAATTTTGGCATGATGAGCTGACATCCAGTCCATACCCAAAATGATATTGATATCTGAAAATTTAAGGGCTATCAACGATGCAAGGAAAACAAGTCTGTCGACTTGGATTTCATTTCCATAACTTACCCTAGAGGTCTGCCATCTAGAACCAGGAGTAGAAATTTCCATAGTGGATGGCATGTCACAGAATGCGGTGTTATGCAAACGAGCATAGTTTTCAGATATAAATGAATGGGAGGCTCCTGTATCGAAAAGAACAGATGCCGGGTGGCAATTAACAAGAAGCGTACCGAGAACGACGTTGGGATCCTCTTGAGCTTCTTCGGCAGAGATACAGTTGACATGGCCACGTGTAGCGGTGGCCGGCTTGGCGTGAAACACTTTCCCTGTCGGCTTGCCACGGCCAACAGCTTTAGCAGAGTGGTTGGGGTTGGTCTGGGGACACTCACGCATATAGTGACCAGATTGCCCACACTTAAAACAAGTCACAGAACTGGTACGTGGAGGAGCATTGTTGGTTGGAACCCCATAGGGCTTGGCTGGAGCAGACTGTTGAACAGGGCGAGGCGCCTGGAAAGATGGCCTCGGTGTGAACCTGGGTGGCAGGGCGGTGTTGGGTACCCACACGCGGCGCTTCTAAGGACCAGCACCGGATGAGGAACCCATGTCACGGCCATGCTTGCGTGTTGCGTCATAGTCAGTCTGACCAGTTTCAGCACTGATGGCTTTGTTGACAAGTTTCTGAAAAGATGTGCACTCATGCAGACGGAGGTCACGGCGAAGCTCAGGACTAAGGCCCTTACGGAACCTTGCTTGCTTCTTGGCATCAGTAGACACTTCCTCAGTTGCATATCGTGCGAGATTACCAAACTCCCTGTTGTAAGCATCCACAGAGAGTCGGCCTTGGGTGAAATTGCAAAATTCCTCACGTTTACGGTCCATGAGACCCTCCGGAATGTGATGTTCACGGAAAGCCTCGCTGAATTCAGCCCAAGTAGTGACATGGCCCGCTGGGCGCATAGCTCCATAATTCTCCCACCATAGACTAGCGGGGCCTTCAAGATGATATGCAGCAAAGGTGACCTTGTCAGCCTCCGCTACCAGCGCGGAACACAGTTTGTGAGAGATACTGCGAAGCCAGTCATCAGCGTCGAGAGGCTCGACGGAGTGGTGGAACGTGGGTGGATGTAATTTGATAAAATCACTGAGTGACACCACGTTAGTCCTCTGATGGTGTGCTGTGTTCTGTTCAATACGCTCCAACAAACGGTTGGTCTCCCGCTTGTTTCTCTCAGCTTCCATCATAACCTCGGCTAGGGAAGGGGGATGAGGCAGATTTGCATCCCTGACTTCACTGCCTTCGGCCTGCTCTTGGGGAGCAGGGTTAGTGCGCGTGTTGACCATCCTAGGTAAACAAGACAATGATCTAGTCAGGATGATAAAATTCCAACATAGGATACAAAATGTAAGGAATAACTCGGAATGCAAGATGATCATCCGTATGACATGGTAGATACAGAAACTGCTTCTTTTATTCCATCGTCATACACACCATACAGGGTTTAGTACAAGACCAAACAAAGTACTATTACGGTGAAAGAGGATTACATCTCATCGGAGGCATCCCAAGCTCCTATACATTATTTCTCTACACCTCCGGAAAGAGTACAAACTAGGTCATATCCCACGAGTCACGCGGGACGATAGACGACACAGCTAGAGCGAACTAGTGTTACTACCACTAACTCAGACCGATCCGTAGTAGTCCTCGTAGAAGTCACCTCCATAGCCTGGAAGCTCAACATGACCATCCGGAAACAGACGATCTCGCGGAGCTTGTGGACCATAGGGGCTAGGATGAGGTCTTGGACCAACAGACGGTGGCCTGCGGGGACCGCGAGGTGGGGTGATGCCTCCTACATCACGCCAACCCATCACGTCTGGCAGAGCAGATCTCACAGGATAGAGATCGCGCATATCCGAATATCCAGCTTGCACTGCCGGTGCAAACCGAGTCAACGTGGCCCAATGGTCAGCACGGGTATTAAAGAGCTCTAGCCTCAAGGCCCGATTTTCACGGTCCTTATCCTCGAGCATCTCAGCAGTGGTGCGAGTCCGTGAATCCTCCTGAGTGGGGTCAGCATAGATAGCCTGGAGATATCCTTGTGCTCCCGGAAGTGATCCTGGCATATACCGGAAATCAGAGTCCCGAAATAAACCAGATCTGACTCACATGATGGTCATCATAGAGTAGGCGGCGTCCTGCACAGCCATCTCAATAGTAACCCCAAGTCCATAGGAGCAGTGAAGGGGCTCGGTGGATCCAGGATAAGATGGAAATATCCTGACAGTGCAGAGATACTGGCTTTGATTGAAGTCCCGAAATTGCTCTTCGACCGTGTACTCAGGATACCAGCGGTATCCAGCCTCAGTCATTACCCTGACCAACTTAGCAGTATGGCCGGGTACATCTAGGCATCGAGTCAGGCGAACCACTTGATTGAGGTCGCGAGTGGCCATCTGAAAGCACAATCATAATGCAAAGGCATTAGAATTTCTAGAAAAATTTCGGCAGCATAACAGCTGTAAATGCTCAAGAAGGATTTTGAGACATTTGACAAGGGATTACATACACACTCATCATCATCATACCAAGTTCTGAGTACATCCTAGCAACATAATGTGGTAGTAGAACTGAACTAGGCTTGTATCCATCAAACCTATAAGGTACTACTGATTAGTAACACGTGATCCTGATAGAGAGAACAGATCCTAATTCCTTAATCCCCCGTGGAAGAATAGACTGACTCAGATCAGAATGTCATAAGGTAAAGGAGTAAAAAGAGCCTTACGTTCCAACCCACAAACAATTCCCCTACATATAACTAAAGAACTTCTAGACTCAACATCGACCAGTTTGGCTTGGAGAACCTACAGGAAGTCCGGCTCTGATGCCAACGCTGTCAGGACCCCGACTCGATGTCACATCGATCTAGCCGGTAACACCTCATATCACTTTGCGGCCTCACGCACGGTATCCCCACGGGTGTCGCCTTACCTTTGCCCGGGACCGTTTGCGCCTTTTGGCTCACGTATATGATAGTGTCGCTAGCATCCATATGATAAGGAGCCCGGGCTGACATGACTAGTCGTAAACCCAAAGTGGCACAGACTTACAGGGACAGGCATCCATGACCCAGCTTCGAACGTGTCGGTCATCAGCAAGTGGGTCCGGGCTGTAGCACTAGGCTAGCAGGACTCCGGTAAACCGGGCTGTAGCGGGCTAACAGGACTCCGGTACTCAAGCGTGACATTTTCCCGAAGGGACAGACACAGGAACGAAGAAGGACACATGCCGGCCAGCCTAAGTGTTCCAGAGCAGTAGCAAGCTACCATGGCTTAGCGGTAACACTAGGAGACATTTCCCGGTAAGAGAGGCTACTAAAGATAAACAACTAGATAGTCAGATCCCACACATACCAAGCATTTCAATCATACACACAATATGCTCGATATGTGCAAATACAACGAAGCATCACAACATGACTCTACGACACAAGTACTTTATTTAAGGCTCAGGGAGCCATACATAACATACACAAAGGTACGGGTCACACGACCCAGCATTCAAGTCATACAGTCATACAAACCAGCAGCGGAAGTAACTTGTCTGAGTACAGACAACTAGTAAAATAAAAGAGGCTTGGAAAGCCTAGCTATACTACGTGGTCCTTCACAAGCTCAGGGTCACCACCTGGGCCTTTAGCCTACTCGTTGATGTCAATGTCTACATAGAACCCATCAGAAGAGGTTGCAGCGTCTTCTGTAAAAGTGTAAATTATGGCAACATGAGTACAAAGGTACTCAGCAAGACTTACATCAGATCCTACATACATGCATATTATCAAGAAGGGTTGGTGGAGTTATTGCAGCAAGCCAGCTTTGACTCTTGGCTAGACTATCCTACGATACTTCAACTTGAAAAGGTTTTGCGCACACGAGTCCACTACTCACCACTTCAATACACTACCGAGGATCCGCCTCCGTCTTCCTACGGAAGAGCCATCCTCGGCACTCACACTTATCTTGAGGCTTTTAGTAGTTTCCATTTACTTGTCTATGAACTGTATAGGCAACCAAGTAGTCCTTTACCGCGGACGCGGCTATTCGAATAGATCATGTTAACCCTGCAGGGGTGTACTTCTTCATACATGTTTCCATCACTTAGCGTCTGCACACGACATGTGCTCGGCAGACTTCAAGCGAAAGCCGAAGTGGGTGTAGACCACGACCTACCTAAACACTTAAGCCTCTAGTCCAGGTTTATCGCCTATCCAGGTTCCATCCGCAGGGAGTCCGGCCGAGGTTTCCCATACGGCCCCGAACGATGTGAACAGGGTTCCCGAGATACCTAACGGGTATTCGGTACACCCGGCCACGTACCTACCGCATCACAGCCCACCCCTACAGTCAGCGCTGTCCACGGCCTCCAGTAGGCTACAAACACCAGAAACTACTTGCAACTCCTGGACAGTGAGCTAGGGTGAATAAGAAGTCGAGCGGGGTCATATTTCAGGGCCCAATGCATGGTAGTAGCTGATGCTTAAATCACACATACAGATCTCAGTGCTTAAGGTCGGCTTCAATGAAACAACCCACCATGTACTCCTACATGGCCTCTCATCGATACCTTTACCAAATCGTGTTCACCACACCACTCTCATTACCGACATGATCATTTCACTCCAGCCCATCACCCAGATGAACCAGACCTGACACGACTCTAAGCATAGCAGGCATAGCAAGGTAGGAACAACACATACATATGGCTCAATCAACTCCTACACATGCTAGTGGGTTTCAGCTAGTTACTGTGGCAATGACAGGTCATGCAGAGGAAATGGGTTCAACTACCGTAGCACACAGCAGTTTGAAACGCGTTGTCTTAATGCAGTAAAAGAGAGCAGGAGCGAGAACATGGGATTGTATCGATATGATCAAATGGTTGGTTGCTTGCCTGATGGTTCGATGCACTGATACGGTTCTTCGTTAGGGTAATCACGGTACTCCTCGGAGGCAGAACCTGTCGCAAAGGACACCGATACACATCCATCACCAAACAATGTGCAACAATATGATGCATGCATGAAACATGGCAAAATGAGTGTGTTGGGCTAATGCAACTAAAACCAGAAGGGTTTGAACAAATTTGAATCAAAGGTTCAAATTTCAAACTCAAACATGGCCATTTAAAGTGCTTTCCCTTGTTCTTCTTTAAACATCAATTTAACTTGTTTGATCATGCATGAAAATAGTACAGATGGATAGATTTGATTTTTCTGATCATTTTTCATATATAATTTGTCTGATTTGGAGTTACAGAATAAAAGTTATGAATTTTTGAAGTTTAAATAATATTCTGGAATTTCCTGATTTAAATTAAGTCCAGAAATATATATATTGCGCCAGCATGACGTCAGTGGTCAGCTGCGGCTGGCTGGGGTCAAACCTGACGTGTGGGGTCCACACGTCAGTGACAGAGGGGGTTTAACAGGGTTAATTTAATCCTAATTAGGAATTAGTGGCGCTGGGGCCCACTGGTCAGTGTCAGGGGGGGTTGACTAACAGTAATTAGCAC
This sequence comes from Triticum aestivum, assembly GCF_018294505.1. Classification (NCBI taxonomy): domain Eukaryota; kingdom Viridiplantae; phylum Streptophyta; class Magnoliopsida; order Poales; family Poaceae; genus Triticum; species Triticum aestivum. The sequence continues at coordinate 293,846,855 of NC_057810.1, read as the reverse complement.
TAATCTAACCACCTGGCCGATGGGGCCCACGCGTCAGTGACCCTGGGGGGGTCAAACCCCAGGTCAAACAGGTCAAACCCGCCGGCGACATGACGCCGGCGAGGCCCGAGACGGCGGCGCGATGCGGAAACGCGCTACAGGGCACGGGCGAGGCCGTGCTTGGGCTCGTTGGAGAGACCTTGCTCCCGCGCGTCGAACGGTGGCCGTGGCTAGGCCTAGGGTGGCCGGAGTCGACGGCGGCGAGCTCGGCTGCGGCGGCCGGAGTTCGGCCAACAGCGGGTTAGGCGATGCAGGGCGCTAGGGGAGGCGTTGGTGCGTGCTACGTGCTCCTGGTGAGGTGTGGAGCACGATGGTGTGCTCGGCTTCGAGCTACAACAGCTCCAGCCACGGCGGCGACGAGGCACGGCGGCGGCGAGCTTCGGAGCTCAAGGGGGCGGCAGCTACAGGAAGCTAGGGACGACGGGGCAAGGGGGAAACGGGTCAGTGGCTCACCGCGGAGCTGCAGGGATGGTTAGCGGGCTCGGGGACGTCCGGTAGCTCCCGATTTGACGGCGACGATCTCCGGTGGCCGAGGAGGGGAACGGCGACGTGGGCGGCGATGCAGGGCTTCCGGAGGGCCGTGGAGCGGTGGAAAGGAAGAGGGGGTCGAGGCGGAGCTCCTGAGCTCAGCGGAGGGGCGAGGGGTGGCCGGTGACGACTGCTATGGCGAACGGCGGCGATGGTGGTGTTCGGCCGTGAGAGAGGGAGCGAGGGAGAGGAGGGAGGAACCGAGGGAGAGTGAGAGAGAGCAGGGGGGAGGGCGTGGCGTCGTCCGGGGCATCGAGACGAGGAGGGGAGGGCAGGCAAGCAGGCGAGCAGGTGGCGTGGCGCGGTGGCGCGCGCGCGCTGCGGCCACACTCCCCTCCCTCTGTCGAGGACGAAGACGACGGAGGAGGGAGGCGGCTGGGCCGCCTGCTGGCTGGGCCGGCCAGCTGGCTGGGCTGCACAGGGAGGAGCCCAAGTAAGCTCCTCCTTTTATTTATTTTTGTTTTCTAATTTCTGACATTTGTTTTGATTTAAATAAAATATTAAATCATTTTATTATCTCATGCCAATTTTTGCAGGAGCTAGATATATTATTCCAGAGCTCCCCAACAGGTGGCATAATTTTTGGACATATATTAATATATATAATTAATATATTTCCAAAGCAAATAGTTATGCATTAATTCCAAATGCCCAAAATAAATATCCATGAGCTCCTAAAAATATTGTTTTGATTTTTATCTCTGTCCAATATTTTCAGAGAGCAACATGAGCATTTTCTTGGACCTTTTTGGAGAAATTTTTATTTGGATCATTTTCAAAAAATGATTCTGGGGTTTCACAAATCCCCATTTCAAGTTTCTGATGAAAGAGTAAACATGATGCAACACTCTAATGCATGACTAGCTAGGGTGTGACAACAATATGATCAAATGAGCGAGGGATTGACAAAATCCAAACTCAACGACCGGAGAGTGCACCGGAAATAGGGACTAGGTAGCACAATCAACCTTAGGGTGACGATTCAATAATCAACACGTTAAGATTGAGGTTATCGTCCATTTAACTACCAAGTAACAGAGTTGCTAGCAATATTGATTTCACACACCAGGATTCACTTGTCGGCATTCCGGGTACAATAACACGGAAACCGAGGAATGAACAATGATGGCAAGAAGTATCACTGTATCAAGAGTTCATAGGATGGTGTGCAATTCCCATGACATTCTTGATATAAAGATGGTAATACTCCAAGGTAGAACAGAGCAAAAGCTAGATTAGGAATTTGATCTGCGGAGTAGGACTGCTTTGACCCAATCCTGGAAATGGACAACGTACTGGAGTTTGTTTCTCCTAGTCATTCCAGAATACAATGGCTTGATGGACCACAAGAATAATAAGCATTGATAACACGAATGCACAATTACTCCTGACTATCAATTGATAGACGAAGATCGGAATACGACTGAAGAGGGACAACTCAAAGGAACATATATCTTTCTGAGTTGTGGATGCATGGATTAGAATGTCGAACAAGTTCAACATATTTCTTCCGGATAACCCATGCAGAAGGTAGAACTGGCAGATTCACAATATAGAATGGAGAACTCATCAAGAGCACTCCTTTTGTGATCTTTCGATCCAACAAACTTCTGCCATAAGTGGTTCATAGTATTTGGAAGAAGGAAATACCACGGACCTTGAGGACTAATGCAAAGGTAACTAATAACCTAAAGGAACTAGCAAACACTATCAACATGAAGTAAGTAGGGTGAATCTCGGGTTCAAAACCCAAATGTAGAATACCTACATACTAAGTGGCATCACGGCATGCTTTCGAGAATAATGGCCAGAATCATCACACTGGGGCACAAATCATGGCTAGATTACTAGATGATCCCCTAGGACACCTAGGGTCATAATAATAATTCCAACATATAGGTCGAGGCAATAGAATACCTCAACTCAGCAATTAGTGTGATTAACCTGGCCCAAAGGAACATAAAAACCAAAGGAAAAGGATTTGCAAGTGCATCAGATTGTTTAGAAACCTGGGATGACTCGGACAGCATAACGACTGTAAATGCTCAAAATGATTTGAGACATCCTGCAAAATAGTGGTATGACCACTCAACATCACAATAACAAGGTTCTGAGATCAACTAACAACACACGGAAGTAGTAGGAACTGAACTGGGGCTTGAAACCAACAATCCTATAAGTCTATGGATTAGTAACATGTCATCCTGATAGATAGATGAGAAGGCCTAGTTCTTAATCCCTGTAGAAGAGAAGAGATTGACTCAGATCAGAAGGCCATGAGGTATTAGGAGTAAAAAGAGCCTTACGTTCCCTCCCACAATCAATTCCCTTACATAACTAAAGCATTTCTAGACACAACTTCGACCAGTTTGGCTTGGTAATCCTACAGGCAGTCAGGCTCTGATACCAAAGCTGTCAGGACCCCGACTCAATGCCACATCGATCTAGCATGTAACACCTCATATCACTTTGCGGCCTCACGCACGGTATTCCCACAGGTGTCGCCTTACCTTTACCCAGGACCGTTGGCGCCTTTTGGCACATGTATATGATAGTGTCGCTAGCATCCATATGATAACGAGCCCAGGCTGACATGGCTAGTCGTAAACCCAAAGTGGCACACACTTATAGGGACAGGCATCCATGACCCAACATCGAACGTGTCGGTCATCAGCGAGTGAATCCGGGCTGTAGCACTGGGCTAGCAGGACTCCGGTGAACCGGGCTGTAGCGGGCTAAGAGGACTTCGGTATTCATCGCGTGACATTTCCCTGAAGGGACAGACACAGGAACGAAGAAGGACACATGCCGGCCAGCCTAAGTGTTCTGGAGCAGTAGCAAGCTACCATGGCTCAGTGGAAGCACTAGGAGACATTCCCCGGTAAGAGAGGCTACTAAGGATAAACAACTAGATATTCAGATCCCACACATACCAAGCATTTCAATAACATACACACAATATGCTCGATATGTGCAAATACAACATGGCATCACAACATGACTCTACAACTCAAGTATTTTATTCAATAGGCTCCAAGGAGCGAGATATTACAAACATAGGTCTCATGACCCAACATTCAGAGCATACAAGTCAAAGCACATGCGGAAGCTTAACATGTCTGAGTACAGACATCTACAAATGAAAAAGGCTGAAAAGCCTGACTATCTACTAGATCCTGCCGAGGGCACAAGATCGTAGCTGAGGTAACAAGCTAAACGTCGAAGTCCACGTGGAACTACTAGCGAGACTGAAGTCTCTCTGAAAAAACATAAAATAGGCAAACGTGAGTACAAATGTACCCAGCAAGACTTACATCAGATCTAGCAACATATGCATCATTATCAACAAAGGGGATGGTGGGGTTTAACTGCAGCAAGCCAGCTTTGACTCGGTGGCTATCCTGAACTACGACTGCAAGTAACTCTTTTGAGGTGGCGCACACGAGTCCACATATTCACCATATCAATACACCACTATGGATCCGCTCCTGTCTCCCTACGAGAACGCCGTCCATAGCACTCACGCTTATCTTGCGTATTTTAGGGTATCCACTTTCACTTGTCTATGAACTTATATAAGTAACCCATAAGTCCTTTTCCGCGGACACGGCTATTCGAATAAATGATGTTAACCCTGCAGGGGTGTACTTCTTCATACATGTTTCCACAACTTAGCGTCTGCACACGACATGTGCTCGGCAGACTTCAAGCGAAAGCCGACGTGGGTGTAGACCACAACCTACCTAAACACCTAAGTCTCTAGTCCAGGTTTATCGCCTATTAAGGTTCCATCCGCAGGGAGTCCGGCCGAGGTTTCCACATACGGCCCCGAACAATGTGTACAGGCTTCCGTGACACCAAACGGGCGCCCGGTTTACCCGGCCATGTGCCTACCGCATCACAGCCCACCCCTTCGGTCAGCGCTGCGCACGGCCTCCAGCATACTACAAACACCAGAAACTACTTGCAACTCCTGGACAGAGGACAAGGGTGAGTAAGAAGTCGAGCGGGGTCATATTTCAGGGCCCAATGCATGGTAGTAGCTGAATCATGGATCACAAACACAGAACTCAGTTCTTGGGGATGGCTTCAATGAGACAACCCACCATGTACTCCTACATGGCCTCTCACCGATACCTTTACCAAATCGTGTTCACCACTTAGCTCACACATAGTAGGACATGTTCACACACCTCTGATTCATCCCCGATGAATCAGACCTGACTCAACTCTAAGCAATAGCAGGCATGACAAACAAACATGAATGAGTAGGCACAACAGGGCTCAAACAACTCCTACTCATGCAAGTGGGTTTCATCTATTTACTGTGGCAATGACAGGTCATGCAGAGGATAAAGGGGTTCAGCTACCGCAGCAAGTAACAAATGAATCATTGTTGTCCTAATGTAGTAAAAGAGAGCGGGGCAAGAGAGTAGGATTGTATCGGAATGAACAAGGGGGTTTTGCTTGCCTAGCACTTCTGAAGATAATATAGTTCTTCATCGGTGTCATCGAACTCGTCGTCGGAACCACGTTTATCGAGAGGGGACAAACACCAGCAACTGAGAAAGAACACAATCAATGCAATGCCACAACATGATGCATGATCATGACATGGTAATATGCTGTGGTTTGAGCTAATGCAACTAGCAGCAAGTTAAATGAAGTTGGTTTGAACCCTAGGTTCAAATTAAAACTCCATATGTGCTTATTTAAATGCCAATTACGCAAATTGTCATATACAGCAACCTTAGTTTGTTCAAACATGCATGAAAATGGTACAGATGGACAGATTGGATTTTTCTGATCATTTTTCATATATAAATTATTTCATTTGGAGTTACGGTTGAATTACTATGAATTTTAGAAGTTTTGGCTATTTTCTGGAATTTCCTGTATAAGAATAACTCCAGTAATTGAATTAATGCGTCAGCACTGCGTCGGGGTGACGTCAGCAGGTCAACGGAGCAGGGTCCAGGTCAAACCTGATGTGTGGGGTCCACACGTCAGTGACTAACTAACTAATCTAAATTAATTAGTGTTAAACTACTACTAACTAAAATTGTCAGTGGAGTAATTAAACTTAACTAAAAACTAATCTAGGATTAGCTGGGGCCTGGGCTCACTCGTCAGTGACTCAGGGGAAGTCAAACTGGGGTTAAACCTGGTCAAACTCACCGGAGTTGACCCGGGGCTCGTCGCCGGCAGGGCCAGGGACGGCGGAGAGGTGCGGGTTTCCTCCTCTGGCGACCAAATCGACGGCGGAGGGCGGCTACGTGGAGCTGGAGCTCGCACGCGTTGAGTGGTGGCGGTGGGAGAAGCTGGGGTGGCCGGAGTTGTCGGCGGCGAGCATTTCCACGGAGGCTGGAGTTCGGGCAACAACGGTGTGGGCGGTGCGAGCCACGGAAGGAACCGTGGACGGTCGTGTTCGACTCGCGGGAGTGCGGTGAGCTCAGTGGTAAGCTCGGACACATGCTTGCATGGCCATAGCTGCGGTGGCGACATGGCCGGCAGCGAGGAGCAATCGGCTCCGATGGCCATGGTGGCTAGAGGCGTGGACGAGCATGGGGAGAGAGGGTAAAGAGGCATGGGCTCACGGCGAATCCAGTAGAGGCAACGGCGAGGCCGGGGAGGGACTGGATCTCGCGAATCCCCGAAGAGTTCGCCGGCGGCCAGAGGTTGAAGACGATGCCGTGGACGATGCCGCAGGGCTTCCAGCGGGGTGCGGTTCAGTGGAGAGGAAGGGGGCGCCACGGCGGACCTCGGGGGCGCATCGGAGGGGTGCGGAGATGGCTGTGGCCATGGGGGCGCTCGTCGGCGACGACGGCTGCGTTCGGGTGAGTGAGAGAGAGATCCAGGGAGGAGGGTGAGGACGGGGGAGAGAGTGAGAGGGGGCCAGGGGGTGCGTGGCGTCTCCGTGGCGCAGGTCAGGACGAGGGAGGGCAAGCATGAGGTGGCGGGAAGACGTGGCCGCGGTCGCTCGCGTGCAGGCACGCAGCTGCTTCGGGGTGAGGGGAGGAAGACGACAGAGGGACTGCGGTGGTGGGCTGGGCCAGTCCAGGCCGCCAGCTGGGCCGGCCAGGTGGGCTGCACGGTTGAGGCCAGGTAAGATTCTCTCTCTCTCTCTCTCTCTTTTATTTATTGTTTCTGTTTTCTATTAATTTGTAGTCTTTTGGGCTTTATTTAAAATACTTAAACAGATCCAAAAATCATGAAACTGATCATGGCTACTGTTTAGAATATATCCAACAGTAAACATTTTAGTTTATGATTATTTGAGCATTTAAAATATTTAATAGCATTTAAATGCCCAAATGCAAATAGAGTATGATTTAATTCAGAGCCCAATATGTCCTGCAAAAATATAAACCATTTTTGGTAGATGCTTTCACCTCAAACAAGAAATGTTGAACATTTTTAGAGGGCATTTTGAGTTCAATGAAAAAGATTTTATTTTGACCCTAGTTGAATTCATTTGGTCCTAGGGTTTAAGCATCCCCATTTCAAGTTTCCAATAAATTTAGACATGATGCATGGATACTAATGCAAATACAAGGAAGGCCTGAACTGGGGCTGTGACAATCCCACGGGGTTCCACGAGGTCCCCGCCGACTTTCACGCGCCCATGCACCTACCAGCGCATGCGCCTGCGCGTGCACTGACGCGCACACCCGTGCCGGTGCCTGTGCCCCTGCCAGCGCATGCGCCTGCGCGTGCACTAACGTGCGCGCCCGTGCCGGTGCCCGTGCACACGAATGACTCCGCCGCGCCATTGACAGCGCCTGTCCCTGCGCGGGTGCCAGTGCCCCCCTCAACGGCATGGATGGCCGCCGTCGACAGCTTCCTTGCATCAACGCCAGTCGCCTCCTCCCGCCAGTAGACTCGCTCCGAAGTCCAGAACATTTTGGCCTTCCTTGAAGCTAGGCCAACTTCCAGGAGTACGCCAACAACGGTGCAAGACGCCGCCGTCATCGTCGGTCAGTGGACCAACGACACACAGAGCACGGCAGAGGAGCCGCTTCCCACCGCAAGACGCCCCCGCCGCCGTCGCGTAATCTAAATTTGCCATGAAAAATGTTTGGATTGCCACGCTTAGAATCTGAATGTTTATCATTTCCGTTTATTTTATATCGATCGTCGTATAATTTAAAGTCGGAGTCAGACTGAACAAAATCTATGGTTTGATCGATTGAATGTCCTGCTAGAGCCGTATCAAATTAAATATAAAATGTCATCAAACCACACGTATTCATTGTCATCCAACGACCTAGACTGCTTCAAGGTCGAGCGCTCAACACGTTTAGCGTGCAGTTAATTTCAAGCCAAAAATAGTGCTAATCAGATAATAGCACGCAAATAAGATCCTACTTAATATCTGCATGCACATAATATACTTCCAAATTAACGTGCATTGCACGTACACACTGACTAGTGCTGCTAGTATGTGAAACTGGTACGCGTCCAGATATGGTCAACGGCAACATCGCTCGCGAGTTCTTCGTGTTTGCCCGTGCGTCTAAACGCAGAAGGGGAGGAGAGAGAGAGAGAGAGCACACATGGAACCCACCAGTAAGTGAAGGCGAATAGTACTAAAAATAATATTACATGTTATCCATTAAATAGGTTGTGGTAATAATATAAAAACATTATGTGAACAAAGGGGGGTACAACAAGCATTGTTGTTCTACGTATGTTGCCTATTGACTTGCGGCTTGAAGGCCCGGTCGCATGTTCGATCCTCGTCTTTTATTTTTTAATTTTTATATGGGTGTAAATTATTTTCATGAAATGTGGCCCCCTTGGTGTGTAGTTTGTAGCACTTTAATTTGTTGGTCAAAATTTGTTCCATTTCAAGTGGACTATCAGTGTGTAGTTTTGTAGCGTATTTATAATAATTAAAGAGAACAACAGAGTTTTTGGCAATAATACCATGGTGCGATGTTGAAGGCGAGATAGGACATGCGAGAGAGCGATGCACGAGCCAGAGGGAAATCAACTAGGGGAGTTGCGGGGGTTGCGACGGTGTTTGGAGTAGTTGTGGGCCGAATGCTATGAAAATATAATCTAAACCGACCGGAATAAATGCCTACACAAATTAATCCAAGGTTCGAGTGCCCCTCGCAATGTAAATAGCTCCGGCTTTGCGAGGGATGGAGAGGTAGCTTCAATGCATGGAAGATACGGTGTGAGAAAGCGAGGTCAATCGAGAGACATATAGATAGAGAGACAAAGTGAGTGTGGTCCGACATTCATTGAACAGATATATATGCTCTGGAGAGATATTGTCCGATTGAGATTTTGGCAAGGGTGAGTGTTGTAAGATAGAGCTTGAGAGATGATCCAGTCACAGACGTGTAGATATATTTTGTGCGTGGGAGGAAGTAAGGTCAATCGATCACATAGGGTCGCCGTGCGATCGAAAGAGTGAGACAGGTTGGAGAGAGTGACCTAGATAGACAATGTGCGTGAGAGAGTATACAATGTGAATAGGTCGAATTGGGCTCAAACATGGTGATATATCGTTTTTGTCGGAGAAAAAGCAAGGTCAATCGAGACATACAGAGAGGGAGAGAGAGAGAGAGATTGAGTGAGCGTGGCCTGCCATGAGGTCGAAAGAGTGGCGGTGGATTGGATGGACTGACCTAGATAGACAATCTGCGTGAGAGAGTATAGAGTGTGTCGATCGTGGCCCGAACAGGGAGATATATCATTTGTGCGTGAAAGAAAACGAGGTTAAACGAGACTCACATAAAGAGAGCGAGATTGAGCGAGTGTAGCCTACCGTGCGGAAGAAAGAGTGAGACAGTCTCGAGGGAGTGACCAAGATATACAACGTGCGTGCATGCGCACAAGAGGTTGGGGGGCTAGATAGGCAATGAATGTATTTAGTGCAAGAGGGTGAGAGGGAGAGGGAGAGAGAGAGAGATCGGCATGGGGTGCAATGGCGGGTGTGTGAGGTTCAGGTAATTACATTTGGTAACAGAGTGGAAAAAGGGGTTGTGTAGTTGAGAGACTTAGAGATCGAAACATGGAGAGAAAGAATGAACGTGTGTTGGAAACTGATAGCTTCCTAAGGTGGTTAGGAGAGGAAGATTGACCGATACAGGAAGTATGTAGCATGTGTGCGAGGGGGGGGGCTGAAAACAACATTTGAATGTACATAGTACGAGACTTAATATCGATGTTTCAATCCGGTGTACATTGTAAGATTTGAACTGAGGACCATGCATACGGGTAATTATTTCGAATTCGTGCCATACTAACTTTCGAAAAGTTGACATTGACTCAATTTGTTGTGCTTTTTTGTAGGTCATATGTTTGAATCCATCCAAAAGTTATCTCACTACCATGGTGTTCATCATATACATATGAATTTGTATTAAAAAAGTTGCGTGGATACAGTGAAATGCAAAATCCACGTTAGAATTGGAGATCGCTACGTGACACACACTCTAATTCAAATAACTAATTATGTGACACACATTCTAATCCACGTTAGCGTGGATCCCGTTTCATTTTTTTTCAAATAACTCCCTCTGTTCACTTTTATAAGACCTTGAAGACATTTCAAACAATGTGCAACACAATTGATTTTAAGTTGTCTGAAACGACTTACAAAACTTTTGTAACAAAAGTGAACGGAGGGAGTATCTCGTTTCGAATGACTAATTATTGCAAGGAAAACACGGGCATGGTAATACATACAGATTCGTTTGCAAATGAAAGAAGATTCGTTTGCATTCTCAAATGTAGGCACACCAGGAAGACCAGGGTCGTGTCGGGGTGGACGCTGCTTCGGTGCCTTAAAGGCACCTGCCTTTGGGTCACTGACATGTGGGCCAGCCACCTGTTGGGCCCACATGTCATGGACACAAAGGCGGGTTCCTTAAGGCACCAAAGCCTAGTCCTGTCGGGGTGGTCGCGTGTGTCGGACAGACGCGTAGCACCCGGCCACCCCCCCTCCCTCGTCCCTCCCTCCCCCACTCCCTCCCCCACTCCCTCCTCCCCACTGCCCCCCCCCCCCAAAAGAAAGACGATGACAAAATAAGTTCGCGCTTCCACGTTTTAGATTGAAATATCTGGCGGCCCCAATTCCATCCCTACAAAATCTCTCTTCTCCACCGTCCCCTTCCGCGCCTAGATTGCTCAAATCCCTAATACGCTGCCAACCCAAGCAAAGTTCGAATCGCCCCTCATCTCGTCTCTTTCCCCACCTCTGTGTCGGACGACGACGATGAAGATGACAGTCACGCTTCACCACCGCACCGGAGCTACCTCATCTACGCCCTCGTCCACCGCACTGGGTGGTCCACCGACAATGTCGGCCGCCGCAACTGACGTGCCTCATAGACACCGACTTCCACCGCATCAGGTGCGCTTCACCAGTGCCATCTCCCAGCTCACCGGGGCTACTTCACCGAGCACATCGTCGCTCCTCCGCCCCCTAGGCCGTTGGGGCTTCACCAACGGTCTCGTCCACTGTATCGTAGTGCTCTGCTGCCACTCAAGATCTGCATCCGCGCGCGGCCAGCCAACGCTGGTGCATCACCCTCAACGGCTCTGAAGTGACCCGCACTCTAGCTAGGCGAGCATGCCCAAACGCCGGCCCGAACTAAGTATCCACACATCACTCCCTTGTGCACTGTTCCAACGATGTTTGGATATCCTTTCACTTCTCTCTTAGCTTACACGCCTATGCAACTCTGACTTTAACTCTTATTTCTTCTGGAGCTATCATCTGAAACAAGCAAATCCATTTTTTTAGCAAAGCATGACGGCGCTACGGGATCTGGTACACATCCTGCATACCCATATAACCTTGTAAGTATCTTTCCTCTGGTACAACATCAAGGTCGATTCCTCTTATTTGAACAACCATTCGCCATGTCAAAAATGCAGAGGGGAATGCAAGGAGCACAAGGCCTGCACATCCAAGCAAGTGGTAGCATGGACTTGTACATGGAACATCCCAAGTGCAAGTAGAGCTGCAGTGAGCCTGTACAATGATCTAGCGTAAGTCCCTGCATTTCATTTAATTCGTACTGGCATTCGTGTATGATTTGTTTGCAGTGACGGATCCACAAATTCAAGTTACCAGGGGCGAACATTTAACTTAAAAAATACGAAGGCACTTGCACTCCAGAAATAAACATAAATTGAGAAATGTAAAGCTACATGCACTTTGAAAACCAGCTAATGATCCAAAGTAGTTTAGATTATAAACACTAAATGATGCAAGCACCAAAAAACACAAAATGCAACATGGTGTACAAGGACTACAAACATGGTCTGTACCTGCTTGAATTATTCGTTCTTTGGCTGAAAATATAGAAGTGTAATTGCACCTATAACCAGTGTGTAAACTGCATATCAATATATCTATCCTGCACAAGTATGCCAATAGTTTCAAACAACATATTAGAAAAGTATTTATGCTATGTTGTCATGATACGGGGGCTTTGTGGTAGATGGCCTCGACGTTTCCTCAAGCTATGAAAATGCACTATAATTTTCTTGTCATCAATGCCTGCAAATCTCTGTCTCTCTCAACATAGCAGATCATCACTAGACACTAAATTCTTCAATGAGCTTGAAAATTGCTTGCATTAGATCCCTCATTAGACACTATATGTTCATCTCCAGGAGCATGTACAATGTTTGCATCAAATCCTTCATTAGTAGTCTGTTCATTAGACACTTCAGGCTCAAGAACAACATGAGCTTGTATGTTTGCATCGGAAACTTTATTAGATACATCATATTCAGTCAGTTCAGTATTGGTTGGGGGAGTTATAAAATAAGTAGAAATTGTTTCATTTTCTCATAGATTCCCTACATACAAGCAGTTTTACCACACCTTCAGGTTTAACTATTGGCCAGAAATTGAAGAGTTGAATTAGATATAATCAGGGATGTGATGTACCTGCTCGTTGCTCATGCTACTCTTGCAAGTTGCGATTGTCCGTTCGTGCAAGCTCAATGCCATGCCCGTACTGCCGCCGCTGCCTCCCACGCAGGCTACACCTAGGGTTGGATCTTCATCTTCTTGTCCTTCCGTTCGCTTGAAGCCCGGCGACCGCCCTCCAACAAGGGCGCGAGGAAGTGCTGTGTCGGTCTGTCCAGCGGCGGCTAGGTTAGGAGCGAACCAGACTGGAGGCTGCGACGAATGAATTGGGATTTTTCCTGCTATCGATCGATATGGGAGGCGCTCGTTTGGATCCCGAGCCTGCTATAGGGCCTGCCTTGCACTTATGTTATTGGCCCATCCAAATTGAACCATTTTTCTTCATCTTTTACATTGCCTGCTCATGTGTTGGGATGAACAAAACTAGCCTGGGCCAACCTGGACGACTCAAACTAGGTGCACACTTTACAGCCACCTGAGGCGGCCGTCCATACCATCCCCTATGGTGGCATCGCCCCATTTTGCGTGTATGATTGGGTAGTGAAAAATATTCCAGTGGAGCTTTTGATTTACCCACAAAATGGTTGAATTTCTTGTTTCTATGAACTGAGTTCGCCAATAGTGTGAAGGATGTCAGTCTTTTCATCCTATTGTAGATTGCTTAGATCTCGATATGCCAAATGTAATCGCATGAAATATACAGTAAAAGCCAGTGTGATGTGTGTGGCAACAACTAGTATGACTACACATCCTCATATAACATATCAAGGATGCACCATCTTACCAGATTAACCATTCGACTTACCAATGCAGTGCTGGAAGAAAGAAGTATTGGGACTGCATATCCAAGCAATTGATGCCATGGACTCCTTCGTACAACCTTGTAAGGGAAAAAGAAGTTGCAGTGTGCCTGTACAAAGAACTAGCGTAGGTTTAGTTATCTGCTTCTCAGAATTTTAGTTAGCCACTTATTGCAAAATTGTTCAATTATGTTGCTTGGCTTAATTTAGTTTGCTAATGATTACATAATGCCACAGCCTATTAATCCTATTATAGACTGCGCCTATCTATGTGTTTGATACTTACTGTTAAGAATTACTTGTTTGCCTTAACTTAAATAGCTACTTGTTTGTTTAACTGCTTTCCTGCTACAACAACAAGTTACAATGATGTTAATAACTACTTTTCAGCATCCAATTGAAACTCTTTAATTCCTTGTTTGTTTAACTGGTTTGCTGTTATAACTCCCAGTTGAGATGTTTTGCTAACTTCAACTTTTCTGAATCCAATCGAAACTTTAATGACAAAACAGGTTAGCCCAAGATCAAAGAGCGAGGTCCCCATGGACGTTGCATCATCCAACAGCAGTGGCACCGGCCCAATCGTGCATTATGAATTGCCAACTGCTGATGCTCTAGAGGCTAAACTAGTGGTAGAAAGAGATTCTGCTTCTGCACTTAAAGATGAAGTTGACATGTTGAGGAAGCAAACAGCACAATTGTAAGTGCATCTAGTGCCACCCCTAGTTGGTTTTGGAGGATTGATGACAAACCTGGTTGAGGGACTAATGTGTTTGTTACAATTGCAGGATAAGACAGGTAGTAGTCCCTCATTGATTCGGTTTACCTACCAGAGATGACCCCTAAAAATGTGTGAAGACATTGAAGACAATGGTGATATGTGAAGCCATTCACGTTGAAGACTATGACACGAGAAGACACTGAGTGAAGACTATGGAGCGCGAAGACTTAGTTGTTTTGATTGTTTCCTTTTCTTCTTTGTTGAGTCATAGGAACCACCGCACTATTAAGTGGGGTCCAAGTGAACAAAGTCAGAGTGACTAAAGTGATGCTCAACCAAATCCTATGTCTTCAAGCGAAGACAATGAGAGCAAATCTTATCCAGAGTCGGATGAGTCAGCTTTACTTGTAGCCCAAATCAAGCTGACGCGTGTGTTTGAAATCTGACCATTGCCCAGTGGCTATAAATAGCCCACCCCCTACACCATAAATTGGTGGCTGCTCAGAGTTAGTATACGGCTTTTGTCATTTGAGAGCAACGCACCGCCGAAGCTTTCGAGAGAGAATCCCTGCAAGGACAAAGCCCAAACCACCCAGAGCCCAAAGAGTGTTTGGCATCACTGAAGTCTTTCTGTCCGCGTGATCTAAGGACTTGTTACACTTGAGGATCGTGAATCCTCCAGCTGGTTAGGCATCACGTTCTGAGCATCCAAGAACGGTTGTGGATTGCCGGTGAACAAAGTCTGTGAAGGTTCCAAAGTCTACCTTGAAGACTTACCAGAGTGATTGGGCGGGGACTAGGTGTCCTTAGCTCAAGGGGAATAAGGTGAAGACGCGGTCTTCTGAGTTTAATCTCAGCCTCCCTAACCATACGTACAGTTGTCACAGCAACTGGAACTGGTCGAACAAATCCCTGTCCTTCTGAAGCCACTGGTTCTATCTCTTACTTCTCTTTACTTACAGTTTGTCTTCATGAAGTCGTTGCCTGCTTGCATTATCTGTTTGACTTCACTGTGTGACTACCTGTTCTGATTGGTTTCATACTATCTTCCATCCTGATCTTTACTACCTAGCTGCTATTAGTCTTCGTGCTTTCACTTCATTGAATACTTGACTATGGCTTGTCTAGTGTAGTCTACCTTCCGCTGCATTCGAATAGTGTTGTTTATATTGTTTGTCTTCGAAACTCCCACTTTTTGAAGACTTTCATAAAAATTGCCTATTAACCCCCCTCTAGTCGATAACTAGCCCTTTCAACAATCACAAGCAGTACTCAAGACAACCATTAAATATTTGGTGGATTTCAAAACGAAGCAAGCTGAGACTGACCACATTGTTAAGGTCCTGAAGGAAAAAAGGAAACTAAATTCCCACTTGGTAAATAATAAGTGAAATGTTCTTTCCATCGTTGAATAACCATTGTGTTGTTTGTTCATGTAATCAATCAAACCATTTGTTTTAGAGATCATGTAATAATTGTTTTTTGTTTTTTAGTTTGTAATTTTAATTGAGCACAAGTTTGTATTAATTGATAAGACTCAGAGACATTTCATTTGGATTGCTGTGCCAGACCTACAAATATGCCAATCAGGCTGAATGTGCATTCAACAATAATAGTAGTATAGATGGACCATAAGTTGCACGCATCGGAAAGGGCCAAGCTGCTGGATAAAAAAAGGATGCTGTTGTAGCAAAAAAAGTACAACGGCCTAGCTTATGTATGTTAGTTGATATTATTGATCCATATACTCTATAAGTGTTTATATGTCTGTTAGTTCTGTACATTCTTGGTTGATTGACTCGGTATTTGAATCTTGATACATCGCTTGTGTACATATCTAAATGGGAGTACACATTATGATGCGTGTGACATTTGAGTTGGACATGAAGTGTTCCAAATATTCGAATTCACCTTAAACTGGATTCTAGCTTGTGAATTTGAGTATCGGCATTTGTAAACCATATTTATATATGACAGTGGAATACATCTTTGTCGTCCTTTTGAAGATATATAAAAACACATAGAATGATTTATAAAGATTCATATAGGAATACAAAATGGATTCGAATTTAGTTGCCAGGGTAAAGTGGATGGTTATTGTCCCAAAATTCGAAAGAAGTGGCAAAATGTCCACTCCCACGTCGGCTGCCCAAAGCCAAGTGTTTGGGAGATGGAAATTATTGTCTACCCATTACACGGACAATCCATCGGCTCGATTTCCACTACTCTAAATAGGGGTAGGTTAGTAACTTCAATTAGACGTGACATGACCGCCTCTAAGCCCATTCTGACACGGTGGGCATCAAACATGGGCGGCAAAGCACATTTGATTCAAGCTCGTCTGAAAGACCTCTGTTTCTCCCTCCATTGCCCATTCATACACGGCGGGCGGCAAAACAAACTCGACTCGGCCGTAGGCAAATATTTTCAATAGGGGCAGGTTTGTAACTTCACTCAGACGTGACAGAACCGCCCTACCTGTCAGCCCCGTTCATACACCATGGGTGCCAACCATGGGCGCCAACCACCCTCTCCTCGCCCGAAATTGCTCTAGGCAAATATTGGCGAGATGCGAGATTACCATCCTATCCCCAACCGCCGAGACGTCCAAATTTTAAATGGGGGATAAGTTCGTAACTTTCCCATATTTCAGACAAGCACATCCCAAAAACATGGTTCCCCGTACCTCTCCCTCCATTTTCCCATTCATACACCGTCCGCGCTAGAACACCATCCCCACACCAGCCTCCGTCTGCCACCCAATCCATCGCCGCCGTCCTCCACCACATCCATCGCCACCATCCTCCACCATGCCAGAGAGCCTACCAAGACCGCATCATGCACTGCTAGAGATGGACGTTTCTCATCCATGGCGACGGACCAATAGCCTTGCATCGCGTCCTCTCGCTTGATCGGCTTCGTCGTCCTCTTTGCCGGGGCCGCTCACACGACCTTCTCTTCCACCGCAACGGGACTTATCCTCCGATGCACCCGTCTACCGTCGCATATCTGCTTCAACGCCACCGACAACCATTGCACCCCCAATGCCTACACGGCGCCGCAAGAGAGGTGGTACTTCATATATCCTCAACTTTTTGATCTCAACCAGAAAATAGATCTTAACTTGGTTACTCTACTTTATTTTCAGCTCTTAGAATTTAGTTCTTAGTTCGAAGCAAACAATGGTTGCTAAATATCATTTCTCCCGCTTGCAGCTTCAAATCTGCCATGGCACAGTCATAATACGGTTTAATTGATCATGCTTAGGGTTTAATTGATCATGTTGGTTCCGTGGTGGTTTCTTTAATAGAAATCGGAGGGGACACCCTCTTTTGCTAAAAAAATATGCTTAGAGTTTCCCCCTATTATGATCACTATACGATCAGAATACGTGCTTCGTGTCATAATAACACTACTCCATCCATCAAGCTAAACAAGCTTAGTTGTTCAAATATGAATCTGATATTATTAAAACAGAGTTGTTTAATTGGTCAGCTAAATGTTCCTAAATTAGTTTTGAAAATGCATGTTCACCGCTCGGGTGTGTATCTCTATAGGGTTCCCACGGTGGGCCGGCCCACCTTGGGATTTTGGGTCGTCCCAGGCGCCGATTCCCCTCTGTTCTGCTGCGCGCTTTCGATCTCTACTCGCCCCCAGCCGCCTGCCTTGCCGGCGACTTGCCGTCCCCGGACGGCATGACTCTAGGAGGAGAAGCCGGACTAACAGGAGGCCAGGAGCCGCTCGCCCAACAGCGTCACCACTGCCCGGGCGCGCCGCCGTGCCTACCTTCGCAGACCGTTCAGGGCTCAGGCGTGCAGCACCCACAAAGCCAACCCGATTTATCCTGAGGTACGTCCTCAACACTCAGCAGCCACTCCTCATCACCCATTTTCTAATTGATTCATTACTCATTAGGCAAGACTGTCATTAGGGTTTGTTGTGTGCTAAGTGCTACCTACACTTAATGGTTCAGATGTATTTCGGTAATATCTAGTACCTCTAAAGTTCACAGGGTTTTCAAAATTCCGGCCCTCGGAACTGACACTAGTCATTTTGGATTGTTGGTCGTAGTGACATTGACCCAGATTACTACTGCAAGCCAGGTTTGTTAACAATTTTACTTTTCTTTCTTACTCATTCGATGTAATATCCAATTATTCACGTCGATTAGTTGCAAACAGTAGTGCTAGACAAACTTCTTCATTTAGATTTTGGACGGTCTCTTACTGCAGTTACAATTCTGCATACTTGTCCTAGTAAGCTCACAAGTAAATGATTGATTCACTACATCTATGCTTGCCTTGTCATATTTGTTGTCAATATTCTTTTATGGTGGACCACCCTGTTTCTAAATACTGGAACCGTAGACATGACTGAATAGTATTTCTCTATGTGATCTCTTCCATCATGTGTGGGCAATGAACACTGCATTGTATAGAAAGAAAGTGTCATTTCCAGCTTTTACAAAGGTTTCGATCTTTTACAAGGAATACAATGGGCCTACTTGCTTTGTGTCGCACTACCAACACTCCTGTTGGGGAACGTAGTAATTTCAAAAAAATTCCTACGCACACGCAAGATCATGGTGATGCATAGCAGCGAGAGGGGAGAGTGTGTCCACGTACCCTCGTAGACCGAAAGTGGAAGCGTTATGACAACGCGGTTGATGTAGTCGTACATCTTCATGATCCGACTGATCCAAGTACCGAATGCACAGCACCTCTGAGTTTTGCACATGTTCAGCTTGATGACGTCCCACAAACTCCGATCCAGCAGAGCTTTGCGGGAGAGTTCCGTCAGCACAACGCGTGATGATGGTGTGGATGATGCTACTGACGCAGGGCTTCGCCTAAGCACCGCTACGATATTACCGATGTGGAATATGGTGGAGGGGGGCACCGCACACGGCTAAGAGATCAATGATCAATTGTTGTGTCTAGAGGTGCCCCCTGCCCCCGTATATAAAGGAGCAAGGGGGGAGGCGGCCGGCCTAGGAGGAGGGCACGCCAAGGGGGAGTCCTACTCCCACCGGGAGTAGGACTCCTCCTTCCCTTGTTGGAGTAGGAGAGAAGGAAAGAGGGCGAGAGGAAGAAGGAAAAGGGGGCTGCACCCCTTGTCCAATTCGGACCAGGGGGGCCTCCTTCCTTTTGGCCTCTCTCCTCTATTCCCGTATGGCCCAATAAGGCCATATACTTCCAGCGAATTCCCGTAACTCTCCGATACTCCGAAAAATACCCGAATCACATGGAACCTTTCCGATGTCCGAATATAGTCATCGAATATATCGATCTTTACGTCTCGACCATTTCGAGAATCCTCGTCATGTTCCCGATCTCATCCGGGTCTCCGAACTCCTTCGGTACATCAAAACACATATACTCATAATACCGATCGTCACCGAACATTAAGCGTGCGGACCCTACGGGTTCAAGAACTATGTAGACATGATCAAGACTCATCTCCGGTCAATAACCAATAGCGGAACCTGGATGCTCATATTGGCTCCCACATATTCTATGAAGATCATTATCGGTCAAACCGCATAACAACATACGTTGTTCCCTTTGTCATCGGTATGTTGATTGCCCGACATTCGGTCGTCGGTATCTCAATACCTAGTTCAATCTCGTTACCGGCAAGTCCCTTTACTCGTTCTGTAATGCATCATCCCGCAACTAACTCATTAGTCACATTGCTTGCAAGGCTTATAGTGATGTGCATTACCGGGAGGGCCCAGAGATACCTCTCATACAATCAGAGTGACAAATCCTAATCTCAAAATACGCCAACCCAACAAGTACCTTCGGAGACACCTGTAGAGTACCTTTATAATCACCTAGTTACGTTGTGACGTTTGGTAGCACACAAACTGTTCCTCCGGTAAATGGGAGTTGCATAATCTCATAGTCATAGGAACATGTATAAGTCATGAAGAAAGCAATAGTAACATACTAAACGATCAAGTGCTAAGCTAACAAAATGGGTCAAGTCAATCACATCATTCTCCTAATGATGTGACCCTGTTAATCAAATGACAACTCATGTCTATGGCTAGGAAACATAACAATCTTTGATCAATGAGCTAGTCAAGTAGAGGCAGACTAGTGACACTCTGTTTGTTTATGTATTCACACATGTATCATGTTTTCGGTTAATAAAATTCGAGCATGAATAATAAACATTTATCATGATATAAGGAAATAAATAATAACTTTATTATTGCCTCTAGGGCATATTTCCTTCAGTCTCCCACTTGCACTAGAGTCAATAATCTATTTCACATCGCCATGTGATTTAACATCAATAGTTCACATCTTTATGTGGTTAGCACCCATAGTTCACATCGATATGTGACCAACACCCAAAGGGTTTACTAGAGTCAGTAATCTAGTTCACATCGCTATGTGATTAACACCCAAAGAGTACTAAGGTGTGATCATGTTTTGCTTGTGAGATAATTTTAGTCAACGGGTCTGTCACATTCAGATCCATAAGTATTTTGCAAATTCTATATCTACAATGCTCTGCACAGAGCTACTCTAGATAATAGTTCCCACTTTCAATATGTATCTAGATTGAGACTTAGAGTCATTTGGATCGGTGCCAAAAACTTGCATCAATGTAACCCTTTACGACGAACCTTTTGTCACCTCCATAATCGAGAAACATATCCTTATTCCACTAAGGATAATTTTGACCGTTGTCGAGTGATCTACTCCTAGATCACTATTGTACTCCCTTGCCAAACTCAGTAGTAGGGTATACAATAGATTTGGTACACAACATGGCATACTTTGTAGAACCTATGGCTGAGGCATAGGGAATGACTTTCATTCTCTTTCTATCTTCTGCCGTGGTCGGGCTTTGAGTCTTACTCAATTTCACACCTTGTAGCACAGGCCAGAACTATTTCTTTGACTGTTCCATTTTGAACTGCTTCAAAATCTTGTCAAGGTATGTACTCATTGAAAAAACTTATCAAGCGTCCAGATCTATCTCTATAGATCTTGATGCTCAATATGTTAGCAGCTTCACCGAGGTCTTCCTTTGAAAAACTCCTTTCAAACACTCCTTTATGCTTTCCAGAAAAATTCTACATTATTTCCGATCAACAATATGTCATTAACATATACTTATCAGAAATGTTGTAGTGCTCCCACTCACTTTCTTGTAAATACAGGCTTCACCACAAGTTTGTATAAAACTATATGCTTTGATCAACCTATAAAAGCATATATTACAACTCCGAGATGCATGCACCAGTCCATAGATGGATCGCTGGAGCTTGCACATTTTGTTAGCACCTTTAGGATCGACAAAACCTTCTGGTTGCATCATATACAACTCTTCTTTAAGAAATCCATTAAGGAATGTAGTTTTGACATCCATTTGCCAGATTTCATAAAATGTGGCAATTTGCTAACATGATTCGAACAGACTTAAGCATCACTGTGAGTGAGAAAATCTCTTCATAGTCAACACCTTGAACTTTGTCAAAAACCTTTTTCGACGAGTCTATCTTTGTAGACAGTAACACTACTATCAGCGTTCGTCTTCCTCTTGAAGATCCATTTATTTTCTATGGCTTGCTGATCATCGGGAAATTCAATCAAAGTCCATAGTTTGTTCTCATACATGGACCCCATCTCAGATTTCATGGCCTCAAGCCATTTCGCGGAATCTGGGCTCATCATCACTTCCTCATAGTTCGTAGGTTTATCATGGTTTAGTAACATGACCTCCAGAAAAGGATTACCGTACCATTCTGGTGCGGATCTTTACTCTGGTTGACCTATGAGGTTCGATAGTAACTTGATCTAAAGTTACATGATCATCATCATTAGCTTCCTCACTAATTGGTGTAGGAGTCATAGGAACAGATTTCTGTGATGAAGTACTTTCCAATAAGGGAGCAGGTACAGTTACCTCATCAAGTTCTACTTTCCTCCCACTCACTTCTTTCGAGAGAAACTCCTTCTCTAGAAAGGATTCATTCTTAGCAACGAATGTCTTGCATTAGGATCTGTGATAGAAAGTGTACCCAACTTTCTCCTTTGGGTATCCTATGAAGACACATTTCTCCGATTTGGGATTGAGCTTATCAGGATGAAACTTTTTCACATAAGCATCACAACCCCAAACTTTAAGAAATGACAACTTGGGTTTCTTGCCAAACCACAGTTCATAAGTTGTCATCTCAACAGATTTAGATGGTGCCCTATTTAATGTGAATGCAGCTGTCTCTAATGCATAACCCCAAAACGATAGTGGTAAATTGGTAAGAGACATCATTGATTGCTCTATATCCAATAAAGTACGATTATGATGTTCGGACACACCACTAAGCTGTGGTGTTCTAGGTGGCATAAGTTTGTGAAACTATTCCACATTGTTTTAATTGAAGACCAAACTCGTAACTCAAATATTCGTCTCCGCGATCAGATCATAGAAAATTTATTTTCTTGCTACGATGATTTTCCACTTCACTCTGAAAATCTTTGAACTTTTAAAATGTTTCAGACTTATGTTTCATTATGTAGATATACCCATATCTGCTCAAATCATCTGTGAAGGTGAGAAAATAACGATACCCGCCACGAGCCTCAACACTCATTGGATCGCATACATCAGTATGTATTATTTCCAATAAGTCAGCTGCTCGCTCCATTGTTCCGGAGAACGGAGTCTTAGTCATCTTTCCCATGAGGCATGGTTCGCAAGCATCAAGTGATTCATACTCAAGTGATTCCAAAATTCCATCAGCATGGAGTTTCTTCATGCGCTTTACACCAATATGACCTAAACGGCAGAGCACAAATAAGTTGCTCTATCATTATTAACTTTGCATCTTTTGGCTTCAATATTATGAATATGTGTATCACTACGATCGAGATCCAACAAACTATTTTCATTGGGTGTATGACCATCGAAGGTTTTATTCATGTAAACAGAACAACAATTATTCTCTGACTTTAAATGAATAACCGTATTGCAATAAACAAGATCAAATCATATTCATGCTCAACGCAAACACCAAATAACACTTATTTAGGTTCAACACTAATCCCGAAAGTATAGGGAGTGTGCGATGATGATCATATCAACCTTGGAACCACTTCCAATACACACCGTCACTTCACCCTTAACTAGTCTATCTTCATTCTGCAACTCCTGTCTCGAGTTACTAATTTTTAGCAACCGAACAAGTATCAAATACTCAGGGGCTACTATAAACACTAGTAAAGTACACATCAATAACCTGTATATCAAATATACCCTTGTTCACTTTTCCATCCTTCTTATCCACCAAATATTCAGGGCATTTCCGCTTCCAGTCACCATTTCCTTTGCAGTAGAAGCACTCAGTTTTCGGCTTTAGTCTAGCTTTGGGCTTCTTCACAGAAGTGAAAACTTGCTTGCCATTCTACATGAAGTTCCCGTTCTATCCATTTGCCCTTTTCTTGAAACTAGTGGTCTTGTTAATCATCAACACTTAATGCTCTTTCTTGATTTCTACCTTCATCGATTTCATCATCATGAAAAGCTCGGGAATTGTTTTCGTCATGCCTTGCATACTATAGTTCATCATGAAGTTCTACTAACTTGGTGATGGTGACTAGAGAACTCTGTCAATCACTATCTTATTTGGAAGATTAACTCACACTTGATTCAAGCGATTGTAGTACCCAGACAATCTGAGCACATGCTCACTAGTTGCGCAATTCTCCTCCATCTTTTAGCTATAGAACTTGTTGGAGACTTCATATCTCTCAACTCGGGTATTTTCTTGAAATATTAACTTCAACTCCTGGAACATCTCATATGGTCCATGAAGTTCAAAACGTCTTTGAAGTCTTGATTCTAAGCCGTTAAGCATGGTGCACTAAACTATCAAGTAGTCATCATATTGAGCTAGCCAAACGTTCATAACGTCTACATATGCTCCTGCAATAGGTCTGTCACCTAGCGGTGCATCAAGCACATAATTCTTCTGTGTAGCAATGAGGATAAACCTCAGATCACGGACCTAGTCCGCATCATTGCTACTACCATCATTCAACTTAGTTTTCTCTAGGAACACATATAAAACATAGGGAAGCAACAATGCGAGCTATTGATCTACAACATAATTTGCAAATTACTATCAGGACTAAGTTCATGATAAATTAAAGTTCAATTAATCATATAACTTAAGAACTCCCACTTAGATAGACATCCCTCTAATCATCTAAGTGATCACGTGATCCAAATCAACTAAACCATGTCCGATCATCACGTGAGATGGAGTAGTTTTCAATGGTGAACATCACTATGTTGATCATATCTACTATATGATTCACGCTCGACCTTTCGGTATCAGTGTTCCGATGCCATATCTGCATATGCTAGGCTCCTCAAGTTTAACCTGAGTATTCTGCGTGTGCAAAACTGGCTTGCACCCATTGTAGATGGACGTAGAGCTTATCACACCCGATCATCACGTGGTGTCTGGGCACGACGAACTTTGGCAACGGTGCATACTCAGGGAGAACACTTTTATCTTGAAATTTAGTGAGAGATCATCTTATAATGCTACCGTCAATCAAAGCAAGATAAGATGCATAAAAGATAAACATCACATGCAATCAATATAGGTGATATGATATGGCCATCACCATCTTGTGCTTGTGATCTCCATCTCCGAAGCAACGTCATGATAACCATCGTCACCGGCGCGACACCTTGATCTCCATTGTAGCATCGTTGTCCTCTCGCCAACTATTGCTTCTACGACTATCGCTACCGCTTAGTGATAAAGTAAAGCAATTATAGGGCGATTGTATTGCATACAATAAAGCGACAACCATATGGCTCCTACCAGTTGCCGATAACTCGGTTACAAAACATGATCATCTCATACAATAAAATATAGCATCATGGCTTGACCATATCACATCACAACATGCCCTGCAAAAACAATTTAGATGTCCTCCACTTTGTTGTTGCAAGTTTTACGTGGCTGCTACGGGCTGAGCAAGAACTGTTCTTACCTACGCATCAAAACCACAACGATAGTTCATCAAGTTAGTGCTATTTTAAACTTCTCAAGGATCGGGCGTAGCCACACTCGGTTCAACTAAAGTTGGAGAAACTGACACCCGCTACTCACCTATGTGCAAAGCATGGCGTTAAAACCAGTCTCGCGTAAGCGTACGCGTAATGTCGGTCCGGGCCGCTTCATCCAACAATACCGCAAACCAAAGTGTGACATGCTGGTAAGTAGTATGAATTGTATCGCCCACAACTCACTTGTGTTCTACTCGTGCATATAACATCAACACGTAAAACCAGGCTCGAATGCCACTGTTGGGGAACATAGTAATTTCAAAAAAATTCCTACGCACACGCAAGATCATGGTCATGCATAGCAACGAGAGGGGAGAGTGTGTCCACGTACCCTCGTAGACCGAATGCGGAAGCGTTATGACAATGCGGTCGATTTAGTCGTACGTCTTCACGATCCGACTGATCCAAGTACCGAACACACGGCACCTCCGAGTTCTGCACACGTTCAGCTCGATGACGTCCCACGAACTCCGATCCAGCAGAGCTTTGTGGGAGAGTTCCATCAGCACGACGGCATGATGACAGTGTGGATGATGCTACCGACGCAGGGCCTCCCCTAAGCACCGGTACGATATTACCGAGGTGGAATATGGAGGAGGGGGGCACCGCACACGGCTAAGAGATCAATGATCAATTGTTCTGTCTAGAGGTGCCCCCCTGCCCCCAAAAATAAAGGAGCAAGGGGGAGGCGTCCGGCCTAGGAGGAGGGCGCGCCAAGGGGGGAGTCCTACTCCCACCGGGAGTAGGACTCTTCCTTCCCTTATTGGAGTAGGAGAGAAGGAAAGAGGGCGAGAGGAAGAAGGAAAAGGGGGCTGCACCCCATGTCCAATTCGGACCAGAGGGGGGGGCGCCTCCTTCCTTTTGGCCTCTCTCCTCTATTCCCGTATGGCCCAATAAGGCCCATATACTCCCTAGCGAATTCCCGTAACTCTCTGGTACTCCGAAAAATACCCGAATCACTCGGAACCTTTCCGATGTCCGAATATAGTCGTCCAATATATCGATATTTATGTCTCGACCATTTTGAGACTCCTCGTCATGTCCCCGATCTCATCCGGGACTCCGTACTCCTTCGGTACATCAAAACACATAAACTCATAATACCGACCGTCACCGAACGTTAAGCGTGCGGACCCTACGGGTTCGAGAACTATGTAGACATGACCAAGACTCGTCTCAGGTCAATAACCAATAGCGGAACCTGGATGCTCATATTGGCTCCCACATGTTCTA
The DNA here is from genome assembly GCF_018294505.1 of Triticum aestivum. NCBI lineage: Eukaryota > Viridiplantae > Streptophyta > Magnoliopsida > Poales > Poaceae > Triticum > Triticum aestivum. The sequence goes on along the minus strand of NC_057810.1, from coordinate 293,820,523 downwards.
CGAAGATCTTTATCGGTCAAACCACATAACAACATACAGTGTTCCCTTTTTCATCGGTATGTTGATTGCCCGAGATTCGATCGTCGGTATCTCAATACCTAGTTCAATCTCGTTACCGGCAAGTCTCTTTACTCGTTCCGTAATGCATCATCCCGCAACTAACTCATTAGTCACATTGCTTGTCAGGCTTATAGTGATGTGCATTACCGAGAGGGCCCAGAGATACCTCTCCGACAATCGGAGTGACAAATCCTAATCTCGAAATACGCCAACCCAACAAGTACCTTCAGAGACACCTGTAGAGTACCTTTATAATCACCCAGTTACGTTGTGACGTTTGGTAGCACACAAAGTGTTCTTCTGGTAAACGGGAGTTGCATAATCTCATAGTCATAGGAACATGTATAAGTCATGAAGAAAGCAATAGCAACATACTAAACGATCAAGTGCTAAGCTAACGGAATGGGTCAAGTCAATCACATCATTCTCCTAATGATGTGACCCCGTTAATCAAATGACAACTCATGTCTATGGCTAGGAAACATAACCATCTTTGATCAACGAGCTAGTCAAGTAGAGGCATACTAGTGACACTCTGTTTGTCTATGTATTCACACATGTATCATGTTTCCGGTTAATACAATTCTAGTATGAATAATAAACATTTATCATGATATAAGGAAATAAATAATAACTTTATTATTGCCTCTAGGGCATATTTTCTTCAACTCCACCCTTGAAGCTAAACATTATGCCACTCATAATTGCTTAGTTTATTTGTTCAAATACGAATTTCATACGATTCTAATGTTCCTACTTCAGTTTTGAAATGTGTGCCTGCCTGTTATAGAGACATAAGGGGTTTGTATTTCTGTGTGTGGTCTGGTCAGCACGGTTGGTGGGGGGGTGAACTTTGCATATGCAGGGGTTTATAGGGAGACACTCTTCAAGTTGAATCCGCAATGCATTCCATAGATAATCTGACTACTTTTTATGATTTCATGAATCTCAGATTCTGAACAACATCATAATGATTATGAGCTCGCGCGCATTAAAAGAATAAAGCAGAACAATGCCATGGCTGTCAAACTTGGCATTAAGGGACTGAAATCAAGTCTGGATGCAATGCAATGCAAACGCTCTCCACCTATAGATTCATGCTCAGATATGATCCTAACAGTGATTCTGAGCTAGAGGGAGACCTAAGTCAATGTGGCTCCCAAGTGGAGGAGTCATAGGAACATGCCCTATCTTATTTACCCATCAATGTGCTTGCTCTAACTTTCCAAGGTTACATTGCTCGCAGATATCTTGCAACTGATGCTTTGCATTGCTTCTACTTCTTGAACTGCCATTAGCTTAGTTTACACATTATATATGTGAATACGCCCTGCCTATCCATTTTCAGTACATATTCCATCTATCATCATACCATATTTATCCATTCAAATGATGTTCTTGTGTATCAGACGTTCAAAAGGAAGAGGGCGATTGCTGATCGTGGAGGAGCACAAGCAAAGTAATTGGAAAAGGTAGTGGCACCTGATAAATCAAATAGCCCATTAGGTGTAGTTGCAATATCACCTGACCCACAAAACACCCCAACTCTAGCAGACTCTAGCCCTACTACACTGGTCATTTCTAATGCCCCAACTCAGCAGACCCCAACTGCAGCAAATAGTATGATTATGCCAGTTGACATAGCACCAGCTCTACGACACAAAACCCTCATTCCAGCAAAGAGTACACCAAATCTAGTTGCCAAATCCCTTTTCGAACCAGAGAGAGCCCAAATTGCAGCAAATAGGACCCCAGTTCCATTTCTTCCCAGTTTAGAAGATGAAGCTTATGTTGTTGTCAGGAACTTTTTGTGCATCTTTCCTTCATGGAAAGATTATACCGCAGACACATAACAATTTCCAGTCTTCCTCCGCAACTTACGCGTAAGTAATGTACTAATGTTATTCATGGTCATTACTACATATGTTTCTGCTGACAGAAGACACAAGATTTCATTTTTTTAAATAGGCGAGGAGCAAACTGGATTGTGAAGACGAGCAAGGGTTGGTTGCGCTTTTCAAGCACTCGTTGATGAAGTATCGTTCCTACCTGAGGCAAGCGCACTTCGATGGAAAGCCTCTGAATGAAATTCATGTAAAGTCTCCGGTGCTACATTTATCCGACGGTGACTGGAATAATCTTGTTACACATTGGTATCGGCTGCAGCGTAAGGTACTTTCTATGATATTACATCACAATTTGAACTACATTTCTGTATTTTCCTTAATGTCTCACTTGTATGAAAACTATTAGCAAAAGCACATTCGTTCTCAAGGGACCACAGAATATCGCAACTATACTGCACACTGCATTGCTCTTCTGAGTACCTCTTGCCCTGTATGACCATACTTACTTTCATAGCTGTTTGATTATGTAGCATCACTGCACATGTTAGCCTCGTAATCGTCCATTTGGTGGACATTATAAGATCCGTATGGACTCTTACATAAATTTAGAATCAACTCAATGCTTTTGAAGAGGTTTAGCTCTGCAGTCCTCTTCTAAGGACTGAATGTGGTCTATCACTGTACTTACATTAACAGCTACTCCCTCCGTCCCATAATATAAGAATGTTTTGTACAGTACACCAGTGTTCAGAACACTCTTGTATTATGGGAAGAGGGATTGGTTCATTGTGTAGCATTCTGCATCTTATCTCCCTCCCCCACCATTTACTAAAAAAGATCAGATCTATATTTAGTCTTACCAACAAGTAGAATACACAGACAACGCCAGTGCAGAAGTGTAGCCCATTGCTCTTGTCAGTACATTTTGTCCTGTAATGCTTGTACTTCCAGGGATTGGTAGTTGATTATGTAGCATCAATCTGCATCTTATCTTCATTATCCTCTATCCCTTCCAGTATTATCATATCTATAATTACTCTCTACAAAATGTAGAGTACATGCAATGCTTATGAAGAAGATTCTGTGCTGAAATTCTTGAGTTATCCTTCCCTTGACATGGAGAAGGGCATTATAAAGCCGGTGTTAACTGTTAATGTAAGTCAGTCCTTATAAAGCCTTTATCCTCAACTGTTGTTTAATTTGCTCATACTCCCTACCGTTTACTGCTGTTTAGTTTGCTGTTTCTACCAAAATGCATGTTCGCAAGAACCGTAAGTTCTAAGTTTTACTTATAAAACCAAATTCCTTATTCATACCATGCACATTACTTAATACTCCCTATATGTATGCTTGTTTTTGTGGATCTATAATCCAGTGTGTGGTGAAGCAGCCCACATTTGCACCTTGTCATCTCCTGTTTTATCTTACTGATGTGGCTGATGATATGAACAACATGCCATGCATATTATCCAAAATAGATACAATGATTTTCTTTGCCCTTCATCTATGCTTGTTATGTTGACATGGTAATCCAGTAGTGTGGTGAAGCTCCCCACATTATGAACAATGCCAAATTATGTTATTGATATTTTGAACTTACTCTTTATTTTCTAATTTGAAATTGGATGGAATTGACAGCACAATTATCATCTTTGTTTATACATGTGCAAAACCTGTCATCTCTCTGCTTTGTTTCCGGGTGATATGCCCGATGGCATGCACAAGTCTGCTGAAGGCTGTGAGACAAACCCAACATATATTGCAGTAAAGAAGGAAAAACATCTTGAAGATAGCGAGACAACCCCAAAGTCTTTTCTTGATGCAGTGTTCAAGTTACTGGAGACTAGCAGTCAGACAAGCTCAGAGAACTCATTGTCTGAATAAGTTCGACTTCTTCAGTCCCATGTTCTAGCAGAAATGCATTCTGCAACTCAACTTCGACTTGAAGTCCTATATCTAAGAAAGATTGCGGAGAACACCAATGAGAACCCCATCGCTAAACAGCTACACCTAGAAGCTATGACTGACATGCTAGGCCGATCTCACAGCCTTGCTCAGCAGCTTGCGCAGCAGTTCCCCCACAAGGCTAACCTTTTTTGAACTGTCTTGGAAGTGGTCTCGGTTCAGTATTATTTTGTTACGCTACAATGGTGCCTAGTGTTTGTAATCTGCTTCTTTGTTGCGCTTTATGATCACTGGTGGCGAACTTCGATGTCCAGTGGATGTAATATACCTTAAATCCTTTATTGTATAGTGTAGGTTTATTCTTAGTTACTATGCCTTAATTTCTTTATTGTATAGAGTAAGTTTGTTCTTAATTCCTACTAGTTACTGCCATCATTCACTATCTGGAAAAAAATCAGATGTAGTCGACCGGGCCAAAACATTCGACTCTAACGGGCCTAGTTTTTAGCGGGCCACAATTGGGCCGGCCTGCATCTTTCTTGGGCCCGAATGATTGGGGCCTTCACACATTGCGCCAGGCCCACAACTTACACCGGCCTATATTTTTGTTGGGCCTTTTGTCGACCCAGCGCTTAGTTTGGCCCAGGTAGCATTCGGCCATTTACAGGCTGAATATTGTACTGGCATATTACGGTCGAGATGAAACCACGGGCCTTTAGCAGGCCAAAATGCATGTTGGGCCTCAATTTTCACTAGTCGTCGATGTGCCTTCAGCAAGCTGAAATGTAGATCGGGCCTTTTTGGTCCTAGTTAGCTCACGGGCCGTTACCAGGCCGAAACTTATCTCGGGCCTTAGTTGGCCCACTGATATCATGGGCCTTTAAGAGGCCAAAAGCTTAGTACATGCATCAACGAGCCGAATTATGCGACATGCCTTTAACAGGCCCAACGTCACATTGGGCTTAACTGTTGCCACCTTTAGCATGGGCCTTTAGTGGGCCTGATTTCCTGTCGGACAATATATGGCCCATGGGCAGCACGGGCCATTCCTAGGCCGAAAGTCACACCGGGCTGAAATGGGCCCATGTCTACATCAGGCCTCTAACAGGCCGAAAGTCACTGGGCTGTAGTTGGGCCCAAATATTCGGTGAACAATTAATGGGTCAGATCTAGCTTCGGGCCGCAAATGGGCCCAAATATTGGGCGAACAATTAACGGGCCAGATCTAGGTTCGGGCCTTAAATGGGCCCAAATATTGGGCGAACAATTAACGGGCCAGATCTGGCTTCGGGCCATAAACGGGCCTTTATTAAGCAGGCCGTTATTGGGCTGGCCCACTAGTACCTGATTAAGTACTACGGGCCTTTGACTGGGCCGGCCTTTTTAACCTATATGGGCCTCTGTTGGGCCCAGCCACGTGTCGACGTATCATAGGCATGTCTCCTCCAATTGACGGGCGACATCTGGCCCACTAACGAGCTGACAGCTGTTCCTTCGGCCAATCAGAATCTTACACGTGGAAATTTCCCATTGGTCCGGGCTGTTAACAGGTTATCGGATCCAAAACCCGACCTGATAGCTTAACGATGTTCCGTTATGGTGGATGCCACATGTTGGTCACCCTTCACGAAAGCACTTCTGTGACACGCGATTGATCGTCATGGAAGTGGACACTTCCATGATGATAATTTTGGTAATGTCATGGAACACTTCTATCACAGCACAGGTATGACTATCTTGATTTTGTCATAAAATCATCATGGATGTACATGCATGATAAAAAAGCGACCTACTGTGACAAACACATATCATCATGGAAGTGTATTTTTTTGTAATGTCAGTTGTGGTCCTCTGTCTGTGGTGCGGGGCTGTGCAGCCCCTTGGTGATCTTCCGCCATTCCTGTTACAAACGGACGGATTAATGGTCATGGAAAGCGACTCAGGGAGTAAATGGAGTAAAGTAGTGGGTTTGGAACTCACCCAGCTGGGAGGATTGTACATGGAAAATCCATCTTCGCGCTTAATGCGAATAAAGTCCTCTTTCTCCCCTTTGTATAGTTCATCCAGTATTTCATCCAAAGCGGCGGGGGTGTCCGGACCCTTCCGACCGCAGCGGGAGGCATCATCTTCCCCATTATAGTGCCACATGGGGAGCCTTCTATATCGAAGTGGCTGAACCGCTCATACTATGGAGGTCGCCATTACCTCGACCATTGATAATCCGATTTGAGCGAGTTTCTTTATCTTGCTCATTAGTTGATGAACTTTCGCACTATCTTCCTCCTTGAGGCTCTGAGTGTGCCAGCTGTGGCGTTTATTCAATGGAATGCTTAAGAATTCGGGAAGACCCATTTGGACTGGGTCGGAAAGGGCGATGTCCTTGATATAAAACCATTCGGAAGGCCACTCTTCGGATGCCTTCTTCGGCGTGCCGGAGATGTTTCCGGTCCCGGTGATGCACCATACTTCTGCTCCGCCCACCTCAAATATTGATCCCTCTTGGTTACGAGGGATGAGGCAGAATAGTTTCCTCCATAAATCGAAATGGGCCTCACAACCCAAGAATAGCTCACAGAGAGCAACGTAACCTGTGATATGCAGGATGGAGGCAGGAGTGAAATTGTGCAGTTGGAGGCCATAATACTCCAAAAGCCCTCGGAGGAACGGGTGGATTGGAAATCCAACACCTCTCAGCAAGTAGGGAATAAAACACACTCGCTCCCCTGGATGGATTGGGGAATTTCTTCGCCTGAGCTGCGCCGCCGAAGGAAGTCAATCATGCTCGAACGGGGACTAGATCATTGGGGGGTGTTTGCAGCTTCACTAGCTGACTATGAGGGATGGAGCACTTCTCCCAACCGCCTCTTTCAGGGCCGTGGGGATGGGAGGAAGAACTGGGAATACTAGCCATGTTGTAATGGTTTCTCCTAGCGAGCTCTGTGTATTCCTCGCTTGGCGTGGAGTGGATATGAAAATCCCGATCTCTTTAAATAGACACCTTTCTTACGCGGTCAGGGTGGTATGTGCAAAAAATACCCCAACTTCTCGTATTCGCTCGACACGTGGAATATAAAGTCATGAAGGTGTAGAAGTCGATGGGTGCGACGTTAAATGGAAGGCTGAATACTGCTCTTTAAGTCAGGTAGTTTGGCATATTCGAAGGAGGAACCCGTCTTGCAATGCCGAAGACAATCTGCGCACCGGACACCTGATGACCCACAAGTGTAGGGGATCAATCGTAGTCCTTTTGATAAGTAAGAGTGTCGAACCCAACGAGGAGCAAAACGAAATGATAAGACGTTTTCGGTAAGGTTTTCTTTGCAAGCACTGAAATTGTAGGTGATAGATAGTTCTGTGATAAGATAAATGGTTACGAGTAACAAGTAAATAAAGTAAACAAAGTGCAGCAAGGTGGCCCAATCCTTTATGTAGGAAATGATAAGCATGGAAAATTTCTAATAATGAGGAAGGAGCTCCCGAGGACACATGGGAATTATCGTCAAGCTAGTTTTCATCACGTTCATATGATTCACATTCGGCACTTTGATAATTTGGTATGTGGGTGGACCGGTACTTGGGTACTGCCCTTACTTGGACAAGCATCCCACTTATGATTAACCCCTATTGCAAGTTTCCGCAACTACAAAAGAAGTATTAAGGTAAACCTAACCACAACATTAAACATATGGATCCATATCAGCCCCTAACGAAGCAACGTATAAACTAGGGTTTAAGCTTCTGTCACTCTAGCAACCCATCATCTATTTATTACTTCCCCATGCCTTCCTCTAGGCCCAAATAATGGTGAAGTGTCATGTAGTCGACGTTCACATAACACCACTATAGAAAAAGACAACATACATCTCATCAAAATATCGAACAAATACCAAATTCACATGACTACTAATGGCAAGACTTCACACATGTCGTCAGGAACAAACGTAACTACTCACAAATAATATTCATGTTCATAATCAGAGGAGTAATAATATGCATAAGGGATCTGAACATATGATCTTCCACCAAGTAAACCAATTAGCATCAACTGCAAGGAGTAATCAACACTACTAGCGACCCACGGGTACCAATTAGTGGTTTTGATACAAGGTTGGATACAAGAGATGAACTAGGGTTTTGAGAGGAGATGGTGCTGGTGAAGATGTTGGTGGAGATTGACCCCCTCTTGATGAGAGGATCATTGGTGATGATGTTGGTGATGATTTCCCCCTCCCGGAGGGAAGTGTCCCCGGCAGAACAGCTCCGTTGGAGCCCTAGATTGATTCCGCCAAGGTTCCGCCTCGTGGTGGCGGAGTTTCGTCCCGTAAGCTTGCCCATGATTTTTTTCAGGGTAAAAGCTATAATATAGCAGAAGATGGACACCGGGGGCCCACCAAGGGGCCCAGGAGATTGGGGGCGCGCCCTGTAGGGGGGCATCCACTCTCCTAGACAGGGTGTGGGCCCCCTAGTGTATTTCTTTCGCTCGAAAATTCTTATTAAATCCAAAAAGATGTTTCGTGGAGTTTCAGGACTTTTGGAGCTGTGTAGAATAGGTTTCCAATGTTTACTCCTTTTCCAGCAAGAATTCCAGCTGCCGGCATTCCCCCTCTTCATGATAGACCTTGTAAAATAAGAGAGAATAGCCATAAGTAGTGAGATATAATGTGTAATAACAGCCCATAATGCAATAAATATTGATATAAAAACATGATGCAAAATGGACGTATCTACTCCCCCAAGCTTAGACCTCCCTTGTCCTCAAGCAGAAGCCGAAATCGAAAAATATGTTCACATGTTTAGAGATAGAGGTGTCGATAAAAATAAAATACGGACATGAGGGCATCATGATCATTCTTATAACAGCAACATATATAGATTTTATCATATGATTTCTTATGCTCAAGTAACAATCAATTCACAATGTCAAGTATGGTTCAGAAACTTCATTGGGAACTAATAAACTATAATCTTAGTCATTGAAGCAATTACAATTTATCGTAACATCAGAAAGAGTCAACATTAGAGCTTTTCAGCAAGCTCACATACTCAACTATCTCGTAGTCTTCTACAATTGCTAACACTCATGCAGTACTTGTGGTTATGGAGTTTCAGTCGGACACCGAGAAAGACAGGGGCTTATTGTGTTGCCTCCCAACGTATTCACCTTTAGGTGATGTCAACAATAATAGCCCATGCTAACTTACATCCAATTGGATATATATGTCATGATCTTTCAAACACGAGGAGCTTGCCAAAGGATAAAATGAAAAAGGGAAAGGTGAGGATCACCTTGACTCAAGCATAAAGTAAAAACATAAAGTAAAAGATAGGCCCTTCGCAGAGGGAAGCAGAAGTTATCATGTGCGTTTAGGGTTGATGCACAAAATCTTAATGCAAAAGAACGTCACTTTATATTGCCCCTTGTATGTGGACCTTTATTATGTATTCAATCTCTTTTATTACTTCCACAACAAGATCGTACAAAGCTTATTTTCTCTGCACTAATAAGTCATACATATTTAGATAGCAATTTTTATTGCTTGCAATATGACAACTTACTTGAAGGATCTTACTCAATCCATAGGTAGGTATGGTGGACTCTCATGGCAAAACTGGGTTTAAGGATATTTGGAAGCACAAGTAGTATCTCTACTTGGTGCAAGGAATTGGCTAGCATGAGGGGGAAAGGCAAGCTCAACATGTTTGGAAGGTCAATGACAATATACTTTAACTGAGATGTTGGAAAGCATAAACTATTACATTGTCTTCCTTGTCCAACGTCAACTCTTTTAGCATGTCATACTTAATGAGTGCCCACAATTATAAAAAGGTGTCCAGGATAATATATTTGTATGTGAACCCCTCTTTCCTTATCACTTCCTATTAATTGCAATGATGACCAAAACTACGTTCATCATCTCTCAACAATTTTTATGCCTCATACTTTCTTTGTGTGAAGTTATCACTATCCATAAGATCAATATGACCTCTTTTATTCTTTCTACTTTCTAAAGATCATAGCAACATAGCAAAGCCCTTGACTCAACACTAATCTTTATTATAGATAGCTCACAGACTCGATTACAAAAAGAGATCACAATGCAAAACTCAAACTACTTGATATCAAAACTTCAATCTACTAGATCAAGATACTACTAAAAGGATCGAACTAAATAAAGCGGTAAAGATAGGAGTGTGATGGTGATACGATACCGGGGCACCTTTCCCAAGCTTGGCAGGTTCCAAGGGGAGTGCCCATACCCATGTGATTATTTCTCCTTCTTCACGGTTGGTGTTATGATCATCTTGGCGATGATGCCCTTCAGGATACGTTTCTCCTCCTCGACCTTATTGACTTGTTGTTTGAGGTCCATAATTTATTTACAGAGCTTTCCCGTAACGGCCAAAGCTCCTTTTACCCAAGGATGCTACATAGCTTCTGGAGAACAAGTGAAACTCCTTTTCATATTTTCATAAGAAAGAAATCTAGAGTTGGAAGGAGTGACCGAAGTAGGGACAGCCAGGCCCGGTAGTTCCCCCATAGTGAATTCTGCTCGGAGACGAGAGGTAGCTTCTTGATCCTCCTCCATGGCATCTATCCTTTTCAAATCAGCCTCCAACTCATCCTCGGTTGATGGTCCAAAGTGACAGGCATCGCTATTTGCTCCGGGACCTGGCATTGGGTGAGACACCCGACTCTCCCCAACTGACTCCTGAGAAGACATCTTTCTTTATTCTGCAACAGGAACAGCTCAAAATGAAAATAGAGGATACTTGCGTGATACGGTGGTCAAAACCTTCAGGAGTATATATAATGAATTTTTACCGACCAAAATACGTAATATGCAAGAAAACAGAGTCCGGGAGGCACACGAGGTGCCCACAAGACAGGGGGGCGCGCCCAGTAGGGGGGGCGGTGCCCTCCACTCTTGTGGGGGCCTCGTGTCCCTTTCGGACTACTTCTTTCTTACTAAAATTCTTAAATATTCCAAAACTGATAAAAATTGCCATCGAAGTTGTTTTGGAGTCGGTTTACTTACCGTACCACATACCTATTCCTTTTCGGAGTCTAGAATGTTCTGGAAAGTGTCCCTTATGTATTCCTCAAGGGTTACGGTTTCAATGATATTAGTTTCAACATTGATAGGATTACCTGAAATATAATGTATAATTCTTTGACCGTTTACCACCCTTGGACTTGTGCCTTCGAAGTTGTTTATTTTTATGGCACCAGAACGATAGACCTCCTCGATAACGTAAGGACCTTCCCATTTTAAGAGATGTTTTCCTGCAAAAAATCTTAAGCGAGAGTTGAATAAAAACACATAATCTCCTACATTAAACTCACGCTTTTGTATCCTTTTGTCATGCCAGCGTTTGACTTTTTCTTTGAATAGCTTAGCATTCTCATACGCTTGGGTTCTCCATTCATCAAGTGAGATAATATCAAATAACCTCTTCTCACCGGCAAGTTTGAAGTCATAATTGAGCTCTTTAATTGCCCAATATGCCTTATGTTCAAGTTCAACAGGTAAATGACACAGTTTTCCATAAACCATCTTATATGGAGACATACCCATTGGATTTTTGTATGCAGTTCTATAGGACCATAATGCATCATCAAGTTTTTTGGACCAATTCTTTCTAGATCTATTCACAGTCTTTTGCAAAATTAATTTGATCTCTCTATTGCTTAACTCTACTTGACCACTAGACTACAGATGATAAGGAGATGCGATTCTATGATTGACATCATACTTAGCAAGCATCTTACAGAAAGCTCCATGAATAAAATGTGAACCACCATCAGTCATAAGATATCTAGGGACTCCAAACCTCGGAAAAATAACTTCTTTAAGCATTTTAATAGAAGTGTTATGATCAGCACTACTAGTTGGAATAGCTTCTACCCACTTAGTAACGTAATCAACAGCAACTAAAATATGTGTATAACCATTAGAGGCAGGAAAAGGTCCCATATAATCAAAGCCCCAAACATCAAACGGTTCAATAACAAGAGAATAATTCATAGGCATTTCTTGACGTCTACTAATGTTACCTATTCTTTGACATTCATCACAAGATAAGACAAACTTATGAGCATCTTTGAAGAGAGTAGGCCAATAAAAACCAGATTATAGTACCTTGTGTGCAGTTCTATCTCCAGCATGGTGTCCTCCATAGGATTCAGAGTGACACTTGCGTAGGATCTATTCTTGTTCATGCTCAGGCACACAACGTCTAATAACACCATCTACTCCTTTATAAAGGTGTGGATCATCCCAGAAGTAATGTCTTAAATCATAAAAGAACTTTTTCTTTTGCTGGTATGCGAAACTAGGTGGTATAAATTTAGCAACAATGTAATTAGCATAATCAGCATACCAAGGAGCAGTACGAGAAGCATTAACGACCGCTAATTGTTCATCGGGAAAGCTATCATTAATAGGCAGTGGGTCATCAAGAACATTCTCTAACCTAGACAAGTTATCTGCAACGGGGTTCTCAGCTCCCTTTCTATCAATAATATGCAAGTCAAATTCTTGGAGCAAGAGAACCCATCTAATGAGTCTAGGCTTAGCATCTTTCTTTTCCATAAGATATTTAATAGCAGCATGATCGGTGTGAATGGTAACTTTAGAATCAACAATATAAGGTCTAAACTTATCACATGCAAACACAACTGCTAAGAACTCTTTTTCAGTAGTAGCATAATTTCTCTGGGAAGTATCAAGAGTCTTACTATCATACTGGATAACATTCAATTTCTTATCGACTCTTTGCCCAAGAACAACACCTACAGCATAATCGCTAGCATCGCACATAATTTCAAAAGGTAAATTCCAATCAGGTGGCTGAACAATAGGTGTAGTGATCAAAGCTTTCTTAAGTATTTCAAATGCTTCTACACAATCATCATGAAAGACAAAAGGAATACCTTTTTGCAATAAATTAGTCAGAGGCCTAGAGATTTTAGAAAAGTCCTTAAAGAACCTCCTATAAAAACCGACATGACCAAGGAAACTTCTTATACCTTTTATGTCCTTGGGACATGGCATCTTTTCAATAGCATCAACTTTGGCTTTATCAACTTCAATACCTCTCTCGGAGATCTTATGCCCCAAGACAATGCCTTCATTAACCATAAAGTGACACTTTACCCAATTCAGGACGAGACTAGTGTCTTCGCATCTCTACAAAACTCGATCAAGGTTGCTCAAACAATCATCAAAAGAGGATCCATAAACTAAGAAATCATCCATGAATACCGCACAAATCTTTTCACAAAAATCAGAGAATATAGCCATCGTGCATCTTTGAAAGGTAGCAGGTGCATTACATAAACCAAAAGGCATACATCTATAAGCAAAAGTACCAAAAGGGCAAGTAAAAGTAGTTTTAGATTTATCCTTCGCTGACACAGGTATCTGAGAGAAACCAAAATAACTATCTAGAAAGCAGAAATGTGTGTGTTTGGATAGTCTTTCTAGCATTTGATCAATAAAAGGTAAAGGGTAATGATCTTTCTTAGTAGCTTTATTTAACTTATGGAAATCAATTACCATCCTATAACCTGTAATAATTCTTTGCGGGATCAATTCATCTTTATCATTAGGAACAACGGTAATACCTCCCTTTTTAGGAACACAATGGACATGGCTTACCCATTCACTATCAGCAACGGGATAAATAATACCTGCCTCAAGGAGCTTTAGTATCTCCTTTCTTACCACTTCCTTCATCTTGGGATTTAATCGTCTTTGAGGATCTCTAACTGGTTTGGCATCTTTCTCCACTGTAATTTTGTGTTGGCATAATGTGGGACTAATGCCCTTAAGATCATCCAGAGTATATCCAATAGTTGCTCGGTGCTTCTTCAGAGTTTTCAATAATCATTCTTCTTCTATCTCTGAAAGTTTAGCACTAATAATAACAGGATATATTTCCTTTTCATCAAGATAAGCATACTTAAGATTACCAGGTAATTGTTTGAGTTCAAACACGGGATCACCCTTGGGTGGAGGGGGATCCCCAAGAATTTCAACGGGAAGGTTATGTTTCAGCATAGGTTCCTGTTTAAGGAACACTTCATCTATTTCCTCTGTTTCCTTCATAAACATATCGTTTTCATGGTCTAGCAAATATTGTTCTAACAGATCAGTTGGAGGAACGGCAATGGAAGCAAGACCAATAATCTCATCCTTACTAGGTGGTTCCCTATCACGAGGTTGTCTACTAAACTTAGCAAAATTAAAATCATGAGACATACCATCTATGCCAACAGTGACAGTATTCTTTTCACAATTAATCTTAGCACTAGCCGTATTCAAGAAGGGTCTACCAAAAATAATGGGACAAAAATCATCTTGTGGGGAACCAAGAACAAGAAAATCAGCAGGGTATTTAACCTTCCCACACAAAACTTCAACATCTCTAACAATCCCAAAGGGTTTAATGGTATCCCTATTAGCAAGCTTAATGTTAACATCAATGTCTTCTAATTCAATGGGTGCAATGTCATGCATAATTTCTTGATATAAAGTATAAGGTATTGCACTAGCACTAGCACCCATATTACATAAGCCATGATAACAATGATCTCCTATTTTAACAGAAATAATAGGCATGCCTACGACAGGTCTACGTGTCTTAGTATCTGGCCTAGCAATATTAGCAGTCTCACCACAGAAATAAATAACATGCCCATCTAAATCATCATCCAAGAGATCCATAGCAATACTAGGTTCAATAGTAATTTGCCCAAGAGGTGTATAAGTCCTAGTATTACTCTTACGAACAACAGTCGAAGCTTTAGCATGATCCTTTATCCTAACAGGAAAAGGAGGTTTTTCAACATAAGTAGTAGGAACAATAGGATCACTATAGGTAATAGACTTTTCTTCGACTGTAATAGGTGCAACTACTTTTACTTCAACGGGATGATTATATTTAAGAAACTTCTCTTTAGGGAGATCAACATGAGTAGCAAAAGATTCACAGAAAGAACCTACTATCTCAGAGTCAAGTCCATACTTAGCACTAAATCCACAAAAAGCATCAGTATCCATAAAAGATTTAACACAGTCGAACTTGGGTGTCATACCTGACTCCTTACCATCATCGGAACTGCAATCTTCAGAGTTGCGTTTAATTCTTTCCAATAAGTCCCATTTGAAATCAATAGTCTTCAGCATATAAGAACCAACACAGGAAGTATCGAGCATGTTGCAATTATCAAGAGAAAGCCGAGCATAAAAGTTCTGAATAATCATTTCTCGAGAGAGCTCATGATTGGGGCATGAATATAACATTGACTTAAGCCTCCCCCAAGCTTGAGCGATGATTTCTCCTTCGCGAGGCCAGAAATTATATATGTAATTATGATCACGATGAACAAGATGCATAGGATAGAACTTCTGGTGAAATTCCAGCTTCAGTCGCTTATAATTCCAAGATCTCGTATCATCACATAGCCTATACCATGTCAATGCATCTCCCTTCAAAGATAAATGGAATACCTTCCTTTTGACAACATCATCAGGAATATCTGCAAGCTTAAATAATCCAAAAACTTCATCCACAAAGATAAGGCGTAAATCGGGATGCAATGTTCCGTCTCCTGCAAATGGATTCGCTAGCAGTTTCTCTATCATACCCGAAGGAATCTCAAAGTAAATATTTTCATAAAGTTCAGTAGGTTGAGGAGCAACTCTTTGCTCTTCTGGTCGGGGTGAAGATACCCCGAACAAGCCCCTCAAAGGATTAGTTTCCATAGTGACAAGTAACAGAAAATTTCAGCACACTATATAAATGTTTCATTACCAAGTTCCACTCACCAAAAGCGCTACACTCCCCGGCAACGGCACCAGAAAAGAGTCTTGATGACCCACAAGTGTAGAGGATCAATCGTATTCCTTTCAATAAGTAAGTGTGTTGAACCCAACGAAGAGCAGAAAGAAATGATAAGCGATTTCCGGTAAGGTTTTCTCTGCAAGCACTGAAATTGTAGGTGATAGATAGTTTTGTGATAAGGTAAATGGTAATGAGTAACAAGTAAATACAATAAACAAAGTGCAGCAAGGTGGCCCAATCCTTTATGTAGCAAAGGATAAGCCTGGACAATTTCTAATAATGAGAAAGGAGCTCCCGAGGACACATGGGAATTATCGTCAAGCTAGTTTTCATCACGTTCATATGATTCACGTTCGGTACTTTGATAATTTGATATGTGGGTGGACCGGTACTTGGCTACTACCCTTACTTGGACAAGCATCCCACTTATGATTAACCCCTATTGCAAGCGTCCGCAACTACAAAAGAAGTATTAAGGTAAACCTAACCACGCCATTAAACATATGGATCCATATCAGCCCCTAACGAAGCAACGCATAAACTAGGGTTTAAGCTTATGTCACTCTAGCAACCCATCATCCACTTATTACTTCCCCGTGCCTTCCTCTAGGCCCAAATAATGGTGAAGTGTCATGTAGTCAACATTCACATAACACCACTAGAGGAAAAGACAACATACATCTCATCAAAATATCGAACGAATACCAAATTCACATGACTACTAATAGCAAGACTTCACCCATGTCCTCAGGAACAAACGTAACTACTCACAAAGCATATACATGTTCATAATCAGAGGAGTAATAATATGCATAAAGGATCTGAACATATGATCTTCCACAAAGTAAACCAATTAGCATCAACTACAAGGAGTAATCAACACTACTAGCAACCCACAGGTACCAATTTGTGGTTTTGATACAAGATTGGATACAAGAGATGAACTAGGGTTTTGAGAGGAGATGGTGCTGGTGAAGATGTTGATGGAGATTGACCCCCTCTTGATGAGAGGATTGTTGGAGATGATGTTGGTGATGATTTCCCTCTCCCAGAGGGAAGTGTCCCCGGCAGAACAGCTCCGCCGGAGCCCTAGATTGATTCCGCCAAGTTTCTGCCTCATGGCGGAGTTTCATCCTGTAAGCTTGCCCACGATTTTTTCCAGGGTAAACGCTCTAATATAGCAGAAGATGGACACCGGGGGCCCACTGGGGGGCCCAGGAGATAGGGGGGCGCCCTGTAGGGGGGGCGCCCTCCACTCTCCTGGACAGGGTGTGGGCCCCCTGGTGCATTTCTTTCGCTAAAAAATTCTTATTAAATCCAAAAAGATGTTTCGTGGAGTTTCAGGACTTTTGGAGCTGTGCAGAATAGGTTTCCAATGGTTGCTCCTTTTCCAGCCAAAATTCCAGCTGTCGGCATTCCCCCTCTTCATGGTAAACCTTGTAAAATAAGAGAGAATAGCCATAAGTATTGAGATATAATGTGTAATAACAACCCATAATGCAATAAATATTGATATAAAAACATGATGCAAAATGGACGTATCAACACCTCATCATTGAAGCCTAGTTCGGGGGCTACTGAGGGAGTCCTGGATTAAGGGGTCCTCGGACGGTCGGACTACGTAGCTTGGGACAGACTGTTGGGCTATGAAGATACAAGACAGAAGACTTCATCCCGTGTCCGGATGGGACTCTCCTTGGCTTGGAAGGCAAGCTTGGCGTTTAGATATGAAGATTCCTTTTCTCTGTAACCGACTTTATACAACCTAGTCTCCTCCCGTGTCTATATAAACCGGAGGGCTTAGTCTATAGGGACAATAATAATCATGTAGGCTAGACTTCTAGGGTTTTAGCCATTACGATCTCGTGGAAGATCAACTCTTGTAATACTCATATTCATCAAGATCAATCAAGCAGGAAGCAGGGTATTACCTCCATAGAGAGGGCCTGAACCTGGGTAAACATCGTGTCCCCCGTCTGCTGTTACCATCGACCTTAGACACACAGTTTGGGACCCCCTAACCGAGATCCGCCGGTTTTGACACCGACAATGGTCCTTCGAAGCGTCTTGCCCGCCGTATCAACCTAGGGCGTACTAGACCAAAGTACAATCACGCCTCTGAGTCAGGGGCTTCTTCCTCAAGTGTCCCTCCTCCTCCGCCGCCGCCATAGAAGACTATTGCGCACAAGCCCAAGCCTAGGGCCAACTTTGTGACAGAGATGACTGCTAAGGATTTCTGGAAAGGCGTCGACGCAACCCATATGCGGGAGATCAAGAACCCACTTTGGTCAACCTCCCGTTCTGGAACCGTTTTCAGTGGGCTATCTATTTTGATGTGATCAAAGCGAAGAAGAACCTCTATGTTGATGTCCGCTCCATCGACATTGCCTATATGGAGAAGGATCTTGCCTACTTTGGTGAAGCTTTGCAGATTTGTACTCAGCTGAATATTCTCAGTATCATGGAGTTCAAAAAGGATTTTGACGCAGATTTGGTGCCCCAGTTTTATGCCACGGTCCATCTTGGCACTGATGTAGAGAGGACCTTGACGTGGATGACAAATGGCAAACTTCTGTCTGTCAAATGGAAGGCGTTCATGGAATTGTTTGGTATTGAAGATCAGGGGCTTGAGACCCCGGCTGGCTTTCGTCGCGGAAGACAACTTCTACTCACAAGCAAGCTCTCTAGCCGTTTTGCAATGTGAAGGTTAACCCCGAGGCGGAGAAGGAGACGTATGAGCTGCCTGCCTACCTGGACATCCTTCATCGCATCTTCAGGGAGACTCTTTTCCCACGCATTGGGATCTTGGATATGGTTCACTCATTTCTCGTGGACATGTTACTTTTCTGTCAGCATGAGAAGGAATAAAACACTGGAGATTCCTTGGATATCTCTCATATCATGTGGCATGAGCTTCCCTACGCTATCTCCGAACGCAAGTGCCCCATATATGGTCATTTTCTCATGTTGCTTATTGCGAAGTCTTGGGAGCACACTTATCCTGGTGTCGTGCTGGAGACTAGCAAGTTGATCCCTCATGAGATCAAGCGTCTGAGGAAGAAGGAGAACTGGGGTACTTTGGTTCTGAAGTGTGGGATTCCATCAGGAGCTAACGAGGCTGATGTAGAGGCTGATGTTTATGATGATGAGGACTATGTGCCCTCTGGAGCAGAGGCCTCATGGGCCAAGAAGCTCAAGCGCAAGATGAAGAAACTTTTCTGCATGGAGTCTCATGGACAGTATATGGCTCATGTGTCTGAGAAGAAGGCCAGGAGCCACCACAAGGAGATCATGCGTCATCTTGGTGCAACTGCTGCCAGTGGTTCTGAGGGCAAGATCACCGATGAGGAGGAGTGGGTTCAGCAAGACTGCCCTTTGACAGACTCAGACACTGAGCAGCACCCTGTCGATGACAGAGGAGCAGACGATCATGCGGGGATGTGATGATGGAGACTGTTAGTTGGGCTATCACTTGTGGTCGTAGCAGCACTCTTTTCCATTTTGGGGTCTCGATGCCAAAAGGGGAGAGAGTTTAGGGATTTGTCGAGTTGCGAATGTGTCTGTTTTCCTTGTCTTTCTCTCTCGCAAACTCTTTTCTTGTCTTTTGCTTTGGTTTGGTTTGTGCTTGTGAGACCTGGTTCCCTATCATATGGTGTGAGACATATGCTACCCTATCTTATTATTATCTTTGTATGTCAAGTAATTTAGTGGTTTGTGAGTTCATGCTTATCTCATATGTCTACCTTGCTCAAATGCTACTCTATTAAATCCTAGCTCATGTTTATCTCACCCTTGATGCAAATGTTGTCAGACTATAAAATATAGGGGGAGTGTTGATTCTAATGTGTGTATTTTGCTATCTAAAGGCACCTCTAATTAAGTGCACACATCTAGGGGGAGCCCGTCTATATTTTGTAGTTTCTAGGATTCGCTTATTTTCATGTCTTTTCTTTGTGCAAATCCCGTGTTGTCAACAATCCACCAAAAAGGGGGAGATTGTTAGGGCGTGTCTCTCTCTAAGTAGTTTTGGTGATTGATCACAATGCTTTTGCGGACTAATCATGTGCGTTGAGTATTTCAGAGATTCATTCATTGGCACGAGACGATTCCTTCCCCTTGGAGTTTTAAGTGAAGACAGTGTAGTCCCTTTCGTTTCGGTTTTGGTGGACTTGAGTCGTAGGAGACACCGTACTATCAAGAGGGGGTCCGCATTGGAAAGGCTAGGGTGGAATCAACATGTACACTTCACCTTTGGACCCCCAGCTCCTTTTCTCTCCTTGGAGTTTGTTATTTCGTCGAAAGTGGATGTTGTGAGGTGCTAGCGGTAGTACCGCCCATGAACCTCAAGCAGCACTACCACTGTTCTACAGCGGTAGTACCGCTTGGGTGCATCGGTGGCAGTAGTATCCTAGGTTGGCACTGCTACCACCTTGATTCAAGGGTGCTCTCCTCGTGTCGGGTTGAGCGGTAGTAGTTGCGGGAGTGGCAGTGGTAGTATCGCCCATGAGCGGTAGTACCGCGGCTACCACTGCTACTAGTAACGCCCAAACCCCCTCTCTCCCTCTCGTTCCCCCTCTGATGCCTCTACTCTCAGTCACTGCGGTAGTACCGCCGGGGGTCGCGGTAGTACCACTACTATCAGCAGTACTACCACCCCACTGAGCAGTAGTACTTCTCTGTGCAGGCTGAAGAGGGGGTAACGGTTGGATTCACTACAAAAAAATACACTTCCGTGATGATACGTGTTTGTCACAGTAGGTCGCGTTTTCTGTCATGCATGTACATCCATGACGATTTTATGACAGAATTAAGATACTCATACCTGTGCTGTCGTAGAAGTGTTCCATGACATTACCAAAATTATCATCATGAAAGTGTCCACTTTCATGATGATAAATCGTGTGTCACAAAAGTGCTTTCGTCAAGGGTGACCAACACGTGGCATCCATTGTAACGGAACGCCGTTAAGCTATCGGGTCCGTTATTGGATCCAATAACCTATTAACAACCCGGACCAATGGGAAATTTCCACGTGTAAATTCTGATTGGCCGGAGGAAACACGTGTGAGCTCGTTAGTTGGCCAGATGTCGCCCGTCCATTGGAGGAGACATGCTATGATACGTTGACACGTGGCAGGGCCCAATAGAGGCCCATATAGGTGAAAACGGCTGACCCAGTCAAAGGCCCGTAGTACTTACTCAGGTACTAGAGGGCCAGCCCAATAACGGTCTATTTAATAAAGGCCCATTTACGGCCCTAAGCCAGACCTGGCCCGTTAATTGTTCACCGAATATTTTGGCCCAATTACAGCCCAGTGACTTACGGCATGTTAGAGGCCCGGATGTAGACATCGTCCCATTTTAGGTCGGTGTGTCCTTCGGCCTGGGAATGGCCCGTGCTGCCCATGGGCCGTATATTGCCCGACGCGACATCCAGCCCACTAATGGCCCTTGATAAAGGTAGCAATAGTTCATCCCAACGTGACTTTGGGCCTGTTAAAGGCCTGTCGTATAGTTCGGCCCGTTGATGCATGTTCTAAGCTTTCGGCCTCTTAAAGGCCCATGATATCAGTGGGCCAACTAAGGCCCGAGATATGTTTCGGCCTGGTAATGGCCCATCATATAACTGGGCCCAAAAAGGCCCGATCTACATTTCATCCTGCTGAAGGCCCGTCGACGACTAGTGAAAATTGAGGTCCAACATGCATTTCGGCCTGCTAAAGGCCCATGGTTTCTTCTGGTCCGTAACAGGCCAGTAGAATAATCAGCCTGTTAATGGCCCAATGCTACCCGGACCAAACTAAGCGTTGGGTCCACAAAAGGCCCAACTAAAATTTGGGTCAAAAAGAGGCCGGAGTAAGCTGTGGGGCTAGCTCAAAGTGTGAAGGCCCCAATCATTCGGGCCCAAGAAAGATGCAGGCCGGCCCAATTGTGGCCCACTAAAAACCAGGCCCGTTAGAGGTGAATGTTTCGGCCCGGTCAACTACATCATTTTTTTCAGATAGCGAATGATGGCAGTAACTAGTAGGTATTAAGGACAAACCTACTCTATACAATAAAGAAAATTATGCCATAGTAACCAAGAATAAACCTACACTATACAATAAAGGATTTATGGTATATTACATCCACTGGGCATCGATGTTCGCCACCAGTGATCATAAAGCGCAACGAAGAAGTAGATTACAAAAATTGGGCACCATTGCAGCATAACAAAGTAATACTGAACCGAGACCACTTCCAAGACAGTTCAAGAAAGGTTAGCCTTGCCTGAGAACTGCTATGCAGGCTGCTGAGCAAGGCTGTGAGACCGGACTAGCATGTCGATCATAGCTTCCAAGTGTAGCTATTTACCAATGAGGTCCTGATTGGTGTTCTCTGCAATCTTTCTTAGAGATAGGACTTCAAGTCGAAGTTGAGTTGCAGAATGCCTTTCTGCTAGAACTTGGGACTGGAGAAGTCGAACTGATTCAGGAAGAAAATTCTGTGAGCTTGTCTTACTGCTAGTCTCAAGTAACTTGAACACTGCATCAAGACAAGACTTTGGGGTTGTCTCGCTTTCTTCCAGATGTTTTGCCTTCTTTGCTGCAATATATGTTGGGTTTGTCTACAACCTTCAGCAGACTTGTGCATGCCATTAGGCATATCACCTTGAAACAAGCAGAGAGATGACAGGTTTTGCATGTGTATAAACAAAGATGATAATTATGTTGTCAATTCCATCCAATTTCAAATTAGAAAATAAAGAGTAAGTTCAAAATATCAATAGCATAATTTGGCATTGTTCATAATGCGGGGAGCTTCACCACACTACTAGATTACCATGTCAACATAATAAGCATAGATGAAGGGTAAAGACAATCATTGTATATATTTTGGTTAATGTGCATGGCATGTTGTTCATATCATCAGCCACATCGGTAAGATAAAACAGGAGATGACAAGGTGCAAACGTGGGCTGCTTCACCACACACTGGATTATAGATCCACAAAAACAAGCATGCATATAGGGAGTATTGAGTAATGTGCATGGTATGAATAAGGAATTTGGTTTTACAAGTAAAACTTAGAACTTATGGTTCTTACAAACATGCATTTTGATAGAAACATCAAACTAAACAGCAGTAAACGATAGGGAGTATGAGCAAATTAAACAGCAGTTCAGGATAAATGCTTTAGAAGGACTGACTTACATTAAGAGTTAACACCAGCTTTATAATGCCCTTCTCCATGTCAAGGGAAGGATAACTCAAGAATTTCAGCACAGAATCTTCTTCATAAGCATTGCATGTACTCTACATTTTGTAGAGAGTAATTATAGATATGATAATACTGGAAGGGATAGAGGATAATGAAGATAAGATGCAGATTGATGCTACATAATCAACTACCAATCCCTGGAAGTACAAGCGTTGTAGGACAAAATGTACTGACAAGAGCAATGGGCTACACTTCTGCACTGGCATTGTCTGTGTATTCTACTTTTTGGTAAGATTAAATATAGATCTGATCTTTTATAGTAAATGGTGGGCGAGGGAGATAAGATGCAGAATGCTACACAATGAACCAATCCCTCTTCCCATAATATAAGAGTGTTTTGAGCACTGGCGTACTGTACAAAACATTCTATATTATGGGACGGAGGGAGTAGCTGTTAATGTAAGTACAGTGATAGACGATGTTCAGTCCTTACAAGAGGAATGCAGAGCTAAACCTCTTCAAAAGCATTGGGTTGATTCTAAATTTATGTAAGAGTCCATACAGAGCTTATAATGTCCACCAAATGGACGATAACAAGGATAACATGTCCAGTGATGCTACATAATCAAAGAGCTATGAAAGTAAGTATGGTCATACAGGGCAAGAGGTACTCAGAAGAGCAATGCAGTTTGCAGTATAGTTGTGAGATTCTGTGGTCCCGTGAGAATGAATGTTCTTCTGCTAATAGTTTGGGTACAAGTGAGACATTAAGGCAAATGCAGAAGTGTAGTTCAAATTGTGATGTGATATCACAGACAGTACCTTACGCTGTAGACGAGACCAATGTATAACAAGACTATTCCAGTCACCATCAGATAAATGTAGCACCGGAGACTTTGCAGAATTTCGTTTAGAGGCTTGCCATCGAGGTGCGCTTGCCTCAGGTAGGAACGATACTTAATCAATGAGTGCTTGAAAAGCGCAACCAACCCTTGCTCGTCTTGACAATCCAGTTTGGTCCTCGCCTATTTAAAAGAATGAAATCTTGTGTCTTCTGTCAGCAGAAACATATGCGGTAATTACCATGAATAACAATAGTACATTAATTACGCGTAAGTTGCAGAGGAAGACTGGAAATTGTTCTGTGTCCGCGGTACAATATTTCCATGAAGGAAAGATGCGGACAATGTTCCTGACAACAATATAAGTTTCATCTTCTAAACTGGGAAGAAATGGAACAGGGGTCCTATTTGTTCCAATTGGGGCTCTCTGGTTCGAAAAGGGATTTGGCAACTGGATTTGGTGTACTCTTTGTTGGAATGGGGGCTTTGCATCATAGAGTTGGTGCTATGTCAACTAGCATCAGCATACTATTTGCTGCAGTTGGGGTCTGCTGAGTTGGGGCGTCAGAAATGACCAGTGTAGTAGGGCTAGAGTCTGCTAGAGTTGGGGTGTTTTGTGGGTCAGGTGATATTGCAACTACACCTAATGGGCTATTTGATTTATCAGGTGTCACTACCTTTTCCAAATACTTTGCTTGTGCTCCTCCGTGATCAGCAATCGCCCTCTTCCTTTTGAACGTCTAATACACAAGAATAGCTTTTGAATGGATAAATATGGTATGATGACAGATGGAATATGTACTGAAAATGGATAGGCAGTGCGTATTCACATACACGATGTGTAAACTAAGCTAATGGCAGTGCAACAAAGTAGAAGCAATGCAAAGCTTTAGTTGCGGGATATGTGTGACCAATATAACCTTGGAAAGTTAGAGCAAGCACCTTGATGGGTGAATAAGATAGGGCATCTGCCTCTGACTCCTCCATTAGGGAGCTACATTGACTTAGGTCTCCCTCTAGCCCAAAATCACTGTTAGGATCATATTCTGAGCATGAATCTGTAGTTGGAGAGTGTTTGCATTGCATTGCATCCAAACTTGATTTCAGTCCCTTAGCCAAGTTTAACAGCCATGGCATTGTTCTGCTTTATTCTTTTCATGCGCGCAAGCACATAATCATTATGATGTTGTTCAGAATCTGAGACTCATGAAAACATAAATAGTAGTCAGATTATCTAGGAATGCATTGCGGATTCAACTCGAAGAGTGTCTCCCTATAAACCCCTACATATGAAAAGTTCACCACAACCGTGCTGACCAGACCACACACAGAAATACAAACCCCTTATGTCTCTATAACAGGCAGAAACTGCCGGGGAAACTGATCCACGAACACCTATGGGGCCGGTGGACCGGGCCCCTTTCGGTTCGGCGGGGGGCGGAGGTCGCACGAAGATCAGATCAAGGCGAAGCACACGAGCGGTTTACCCAGCTTCGGAGCTCTCCGGAGAGATAATACTCCTACTACTGCTTGTTTGATTCTATTATGTTCTTGCTCGAGAGAGCTAAGTGTTTTCTGGCTTCCGAATGAGTCGAACCCCCGAATGGACCCAACCCCCTCTACGTTGTGCATGGGCCTCCTTTTATACGCTAAAGGGGTCACCGACAGGTGGCAACGCAGAGAAGGGTACAAATGTAAAAAGCAAGGTGGTTGGTATAGTTACTTGTACAGTACAACCTACCTAACCCTGACGACAGGGGACAAGGGCATTAAATGCCCGTCTGAGTCGCCCAAACAGCGCAGAAAAGGACCGTCAGGGGCGCCACCTTTCGCCACGATGGCGATCTTGTCAGCTTCGCATGCCACCGCGCACCGCTGGCTGCACAGCCTCCCGCCACGCACGCCTGGAAAGGCCCCTAGAGCGACATGTTGGTGGATGCGCTGGAGCGTGGGTATAGGGTGGCCGCCTGCCGCGGCAAGCGCCTTGCCGCAGCTGTTGTCTTGTCGGGCCCGGAAGCTTGTCGCTCACCGAACCTTGAGATGCCTTGGTTGATCTTCCCGGCAAGCTCCTCTTGCCGGGGCCTTGTTGCCTTGCCGGGACGCGTGGTGCGTCGCGGCAAGTTCCTTGGGATGCTTTGGCTGACCTTCCCGGCAAGCTCCTCTTGCCGGGGCCTTGCCTCCTTGGCTTAAATACTTTGTTCCTGAATGGCTCCAAGGGAACCACGGAGGATCTTGGCGGTCGCCCGGCAAGCCTTGCCGCGGGGTGCTACAACTGCCCGTGCACAAGTTCGGGATACTAGGGTACCCCTACTCTAGTACACCGACAGGAGCCCCCGGGCCTGGGCCACACACGGTGCCGAGCGCTATTGGGCCAGGCCCAAAACAGGGCACGGGCACACGCGGCCTGGGCCACGCCGAATCTGACTTCGTATCCACCGCGCCCTCCCCTAACGGCACGCGTTGAATGTGGCGTCGTGGGAGAGATCGTGGGTGGTTTCTTTATTCGGAAGGGCGAAACGTCCGCCCCCTCCCTCTTTATAAGCAGAGGAAACAGGGGCAGTTCATTCCCCCTCGCTGGTTGCTACTACTCCATCTTCACAAACCTCCGCCGCTCCCCCCTTCTTCTCCAAGCCGAGAGAGCAGTGCTCCGCACCCCATTGCCACCAGCATCACCAACGCCGCCGATCTCCCCCACCACCTTTGCCATGGCTCCAAAAGCCGACAAGGGGAAGGGCGTGAAGTCGGCCGAGGCGCAGCAGCTCGCGGCGCTGCGGAAGGAGCGGGCAATCTTCTCCCCTAGCTCGGTGCGAAGGAGCTGAGGGAATACTTCTACCTCTTTTGGGCGACGGAGACACGAGCGCATCCGCGCACGAGGGTACTCCCGGCTGCCGCTTCTGAACTGGCTCCAAACGGGTACCCATTCTTCGCGCTGTTCTTCTATTGCGGGCTCTGCCCGCCCTTCTCGGAGTTCTTCTGCGACATAATGAACACCTACGGGCTCCGCCTCCTTGATTTCACTGCCAACGCCATTCTGACCATGGCAGTTTTCGCACATTTGTGCGAAAACTTTGTCAGAGTCCACCCAAATGTAGCCCTTTTCCGCCACTTCTTCATGCCTCGGGTCGAGAGAGGAGAGCCGCTTGCCGGAGGGATCGCCTGGATCTCGAGAGTCGGCAAGAAGGAGGCATATCTAGAGGGTGAGCCCCGCAGCAAGTGAGAGGAGTGGAGAGCGGAGTGGTGTTGGATCGTCGAGGAGAACCCGCAGTCGTTCACTGCCGTGCGCCAAGCCCCCATAGTGCGTGGTAATGATAGGAGCAACTTGGCCCCAGAAGACGAGAGGCTGAAGATCACCATCACCAGGATCCTTCGCCTCAGGCTTGCCGGGCTCACTGTAGGCGCTGTCGGCGCAGATTTCCTTCGCCGCCGCATCGCCCCTCTGCAGGAGAGGGGGAGGCCCGCCTGGGAGTTCAAGAACTCGGCGGACATCATGAGGCTGCGGCCAGGCCTCAACTTCAATTTCACCGTCCTGGAGCTGGATGCGATGCTCCTGGAGTTGTTCAAACGAGATCCCCAGCATCCCTTCACGCTGCCGAGGAGCGTCATCCCGCTATGCAACAATTCGTCGCTTGATCGGATCCGCGCGATGATGCCGTTGTGCGATTCACACGGAATCGCCCCAACTTGGCAACAACCCACGGATGACGTCGTGCAAGCGTTCTTCGACGACTTGGTGGAAGTGCCGATCCGCGCCGACGAACAGAAAAGCCTCACCCACGACACCACCGACGCGGAGCTGCAGCGCATCGCCACTAGGGCGGAGGAGGCTGCAGCAGCAGCTGCCGCGGGCGCGTTTGGGTTCACCGTGGAGGAGGCGGAGGCGGCAGAGGCGGCAAACCTTGCCAAGTGCGCGGAGTTCGTTGGCGAGGAAGTTCTTGCCGGCTCTGAAGCTGAGCCGAGCGAGGCCGGCGAGGAAGAGCCCGAGCCTTCGGACAGCTTGCCGTAGGTGGAGCCCCCGGCCCCGCCAAGGAGGCGTCTCCGTAGGGCCGGGGACGTAGCGGGGCGGCAAACGAGCCAACAGCCACCGAGCCGTGCGACACGCTCTACCGCGGCAAGCAATGTTGCTGCGGGAGCGCCTCACGCTGCTGCGGCAACTAGAGCGGGATCTTCCCGGTCCACCGCCACCACCCCTGCCAAGCGGGCAAGGGATCCTACTCCTCCGCCTCGCCGCACCGAAGGGGAGCCGGACTTCGATCTCTCTGCGCTCAGCTCCAACGAGGAGGAATAAGAGTAAGTTTCTTTGGTGTTCTTGTAGTTCTTCAATTCTTGATGTTTTTGTCTTGTATCTGACTTGCTTCAATCTGAACCTATTCTTTTTCAGGACGCTGGCCCAGAGAGCGGCGAAGAGAGCCAAGGCCGCGGTGATCGTCATCGAGGACGATCCCACCGTGTCGGCAGGGGGTGTGTCCGAGACCACCTTGACGGACCCCGCAACCACTCCCCAAAGCAGCCGCCAGCACAGCCCCCAGCGTAAGTTCATAGTTTGCTTTCTGCTATCAGGCGCGCATGAGTGCTTTTTCCTTTGCTGATATCTTGACCGCTGATTTGTGTAGGAGCAGAACAGCCACATCAGGAGCGCCCGGAAGCTGGTCCCGAAGTGCCATCTGCTTCGACTACGCCACCAAGGGAGGAGTCCCCGGCAAGGGAGCGCTCTCCGGCAAGGGAGAACTCTCCGGCAAGGGGCAGCTCTCCGGCAAGGGACAGCACCAACGACCCCGCGGCGGCTGAGACCGCAACTGCAGATCTTGGTACAAGTAACCTTCTTGCCTGAAATCTTCCCTTGGGTTCTTCTTCTTCTGAATTCCTTTTCCTGGATTTTTGATCGATTTTTCTCCCTTCTTCACTCTTCAGATCCATCTGCTGCGGAGCCAATGGAGGCTGAGGGCGCCGGCGAGGAAGACACGCGTGGCAGCAACGATGACGCTGCCGCCAACGAAGAAGGGGCCGGTGCTGATGATCCCGCCGGCGAAGAGGCCGCCAAGGCTGCCGCCGCAGAGGCTGGCGAGGGGTCGGGCTATCGTACTGACGGCCCTGAGACCGCAGGAGCGCCAGGCGCTGCGCCGACCACCGATCCCTCCGCCGCCGCCGCGGAGCCAGGCTCCCATGAGCCCCAGCCCGGCGCCTACTTGAAGGCCGACGACGGTATCTTCATCAAGCTTCCCTGGGCGTCGAGCTCCAGGGCGCCGGTCGAAGGAGAAACTTTCGACGAGGAGCTGCTCGCCTCCGCCGGGCTGTCGTTGGTTGATGCGCCAAGTGTTGGGAACGTAGCAGAAATTCAAAATTTTCCTACGAATCACCAAGATCTATCTATGGAGAGACCAGCAATGAGTAGAAAGAGAGTGCATCTACATACCCTTGTAGATCGCTAAGCGGAAGCGTTCAAGTGAACGGGGTTGATGGAGTCGTACTCGTCGTGATTCAGATCACCGATGATCCTAGTGCCGAACGGACGGCACCTCCGCGTTCAACACACGTACAGCTCGACGATGTCTCCCACGCCTTGATCCAGCAAGGAGAGAGGGAGAGGTTGAGGAAGACTCCATCCAGCAGCAGCACAACGGCGTGGTGGTGATGGAGGAGCGTGGCAATCCTTCAGGGCTTCGCCAAGCACCTACGGGAGAGGAGGAGGTGTCACGGGAGGGAGGGAGGCGCCAAGGGCTCAGGTATGGATGCCCTCCCTCCCCTCCACTATATATAGGGGCAGGGGAGAGGGGGGAGGCGCAGCCTTGCCCCTTCCTCCAAGGAAGGGGTGCGGCTAAGAGAGGGGGGAGGAGTCCATCCTCCCCAAGGCACCTCGGAGGTGCCTTCCCCTTTAGGACTCTCCCCTTTTCCTTATCTTGGCGCATGGGCCTCTAGGGGCTGGTGCCCTTGGCCCATGTAGGCCAAGGCGCACCCCCTACAGCCCATGTGGCCCCCGGGGCAGGTGGCCCCACCCGGTGGGCCCCCGGGACCCTTCCGGTGGTCCCGGTACAATACCGATGACCCCGAAACTTGTCCCGATGGCCGAAACAGGACTTCCTATATATAAATCTTTACCTCCGGACCATTCCGGAACTCCTCGTGACGTCCGGGATCTCATCCGGGACTCCGAACAACATTCGGTAACCACATACAAGCTTCCTTTATAACCCTAGCGTCATCGAACCTTAAGTGTGTAGACCCTACGGGTTCGGGAGACATGCAGACATGACCGAGATGTTCTCCGGTCAATAACCAACAGCGGGATCTGGATACCCATGTTGGCTCCCACATGTTCCACGATGATCTCATCGGATGAACCACGATGTCAAGGACTCAATCGATCCCGTATACAATTCCCTTTGTCTAGCGGTATGGTACTTGCCCGAGATTCGATCGTCGGTATACCGATACCTTGTTCAATCTCGTTACCGGCAAGTCTCTTTACTCGTTCCGTAACACATCATCCCGTGATCAACCCCTTGGTCACATTGTGCACATTATGATGATGTCCTACCGAGTGGGCCCAGAGATACCTCTCCGTTTACACGGAGTGACAAAATCCCAATCTCGATTCGTGCCAACCCAACAGACACTTTCAGAGATACCCGTAGTGTACCTTTATAGCCACCCAGTTACGTTGTGACGTTTGGCACACCCAAAGCACTCCTACGGTATCCGGGAGTTGCACAATCTCATGGTCTAAGGAAATGATACTTGACATTAGAAAAGCTTTAGCATACGAACTACATGATCTTGTGCTAGGCTTAGGATTGGGTCTTGTCCATCACATCATTCTCCTAATGATGTGATCCCGTTATCAACGACATCCAATGTCCATGGTCAGGAAACCGTAACCATCTATTGATCAACGAGCTAGTCAACTAGAGGCTTACTAGGGACATGGTGTTGTCTATGTATCCACACATGTATCTGAGTTTCCTATCAATACAATTCTAGCATGGATAATAAACGATTATCATGAACAAGGAAATATAATAATAATCAATTTATTATTGCCTCTAGGGCATATTTCCAACAGTCTCCCACTTGCACTAGAGTCAATAATCTAGTTCACATCGATATGTGATTAACACTCAAGGTCACATCCCCATGTGACTAACACCCAAAGAGTTTACTAGAGTCAATAATCTAGTTCACATTTACCATGTGATTAACACTCGATGAGTTCTGGGTTTGATCATGTTATGCTTGTGAGAGAGGTTATAGTCAACGGGTCTGAACCTTTCAGATCCGTGTGTGCTTTACAAATCTCTATGTCATCTCCTAGATGCAGCTACCACGTTCTATTTGGAGCTATTCCAAATAACTGTTCTACTTGGAGCTATTCTAAATTGTTGCTCCATTATACGTATCCGGTATCTCTACTCAGAGCTATCCGGATAGGTGTTAAGCTTGCATCGACGTAACCCTTTACGACGAACTCTTTTACCACCTCCATAATTGAGAAAATTCCTTAGTCCACTAGTTACTAAGGATAACTTTGACCGCTGTCCTGTGATCCATTCTTGGATCACTCTTGTACCCCTTGACTGACTCATGGTAAAGCACACTTCAGGTGCGGTACACAGCATAGCATACTGTAGAGCCTATGTCTTAAGCATAGGGGACGACCTTCGTTCCTTTCTCTCTATTCTGCCATGGTCGAGCTTTAAGTCTTAACTTCATACCTTACAACTCAGGCAAGAACTCCTTCTTTGACTGATCCATCTTGAACACCTTCAAGATCACGTCAAGGCATGTGCTCATTTGAAAGTACTATTAAGCGTTTTGATCTATCCTTATAGATCTTGATGCTCAATGTTCAAGTAGCTTAATCCAGGTTTTCCATTGAAAACACTTTCCAAATAACCCTATATGCTTTCCAGAAATTCTACGTCATTTCTGATCATTAATATGTCAACAACATATACTCATCAGAAATTCTATAGTGCTCCCACTCACTTCTTTGGAAATACAAGTTTCTCATAAACTTTGTATACACCCAAAATCTTTGATCATCATCAAAGCATACATTCCAACTCCGAGATGCTCACTCCAGTCCTCAGAAGGATTGCTGGAGCTTTGCATACTTATTAGCATATTTCAGGATAGACAAAACCTTCCGGTTGTATCACATACAACCTTTCCTCAAGAATCGTCGAGGAAACAATGTTTTGACATCCTATCTGCAAGATTTCATAAATAATGCAGTAATTGCTAATATAATTCCAACAGACTCTTAGCATCGCTACGAGTGAGAAAGTCTCATCGTAGTCAACTCCTTGAACTTGTCGAAAAACATCTTAACGACAAGTCGAGCTTTCTCAATGGTGACACTTACCATCATTGTCTGTCTTCCTTTCAAAATCCATATGTACCTAACAGCCTTACGACCATCAAGTAGTTCTTCCAAAGTCTACACTTTGTTTTCATACATGGATCCTCTCTCGGGTTTTATGGCCTTGAGCCATTTATCGGAATCCGGGCCCACCATCGCTTCTCCATAGCTCGTAGGTTCATTGTTGTCTAGCAACATGACTTCCAAGACAGGATTACGTACCACTCTGAAGTAGTACGCATCCTTGTCATCCCACGAAGTTTGGTAGTGACTTGATCTGAAGTTTCATGATCACTATCATAAGCTTCCACTTCAATTGGTGTAGGTGCCACAGGAACAACTTCCTGTGCCCTGCCACACACTAGTTGAAGAGACGGTTTAATAACCTCATCAAGTCTCCACCATCCTCCCACTCAATTCTTTCGAGAGAAACTTTTCCTCGAGAAAGGACCCGATTCTAGAAACAATCCCTTATTGCTTTCGAATCTGAGACAGGAGGTATACCCAACTGTTTTGGGTGTCCTATGAAGATGCATTTATCCGCTTTGGGTTCGAGCTTATCAGCCTGAAACCTTTCCACATAAGCATCGCAGCCCCAAACTTCTAAGAAATGACAGCTTAGGTTTCTCTAAACCATAATTCATACGGTGTCATCTCAACGGAATTACGTGGTGCCCTATTTAAAGTGAATGTGGTTGTCTCTAATGCCTAACCCATAAACTATAGTGGTAACTCGATAAGAGACATCATGGTATGCACCATATCCAATAGGGTGCAACTATGACGTTTGGACACACCATCACACTATGGTGTTCCAGGCTGTATCAGTTGTGAAACAATTTCCACAATGTCTTAATTCTGTGCCAAACTCGTGATTCAGATATTCATCTCTATGATCATATCATAGATCTTTTATCCTCTTGTCACGACGATCTTTCAACTTCACACTGAAATTACTTGAACCTTTCAATAATTCAGACTCGTGATTCATCAAGTAAATATACTCAACATCTACTCGAATCATCTGTGAAGTAAGAACATAACGATATTCACTGCATGCCTCAGCACTCATTGGACTGCACACATCAAAATGTGTTACTTCCAACAAGTTGCTATCTTGTTCCATCTTACTGAAAACGAGGCTTTTCAGTCATCTTGCCCATGTGGTATGATTTGCATGTCCCAAGTGATTCAAAATCAAGTGAGTCAAAACGGTCCATTTGCATGGAGTTTCTTCATGCATATACACCAATAGACATGGTTCGCATGTCTCAAACTTTTCAAAAACGAGTGAGCCCAAAGATCCATCAATATGGAGCTTCTTCATGCGTTTTATACCGATATGACTTACGTGGCAGTGCCACAAGTAGGTGGTACTATCATTACTATCTTTTGGCATGAACATGTGTATCACTACGATCGAGATTTAATAAACCATTCATTTTAGGTGTAAGACCATTGAAGGTATTATTCAAATAAACAGAGTAACCATTATTCTCCTTAAATGAATAACCGTATTGCGATAGACGTAATCCAATCATGTCTATGCTCAACGCAAACACCAAATAACAATTATTTAGGTTTAACACCAATCTCTTTGGTAGAGGGAGCGTGCGATGCTTGATCATATCAAGCTTGGAAAAACTTCCAACACATATCGTCAGCTCACCTTTAGCTAGTCTCCGTTTATTCCGTAGCCTTTTGTTTCGAGTTACTAACACTTAGCAACCGAACCGGTATCTAATACCCTGGTGCTACTAGGAGTACTAGCAAAGTACACATTAACACAATGTATATCCAATATACTTCTATCGACCTTGCCAGCCTTCTTATCTACCAAGTATCTAGGGTAATTCTGCTCTAGTGGTTGTTCCCCTTATTACAGAAGCACTTAGTCTCGGGTTTGGGTTCTGGTTACCTTGGGTTTCTTCACTAGAGCAGCAGCTGATTTGCCGTTTCATGAAGTATCCCTTCTTGCCCTTGCCCTTCTTGAAACTAGTGGTTCCACCAACCATCAACAATTGATGCTCCTTCTTGATTTCTACTTTCGCGGTGTCAAACATCGCGAATACCTCAAGGATCATCATATCTATCCCTGATATGTTATAGTTCATCACGAAGCTCTAACAGCTTGGTGGCAATGACTTTGGAGAACCATCACTGTCTTATCTGGAAGATCAACTCCCACTCGATTCAAATGATTGTTGTACTCAGACAATCTGAGCACAAGCTCAACAATTGAGCTTTTCTCCTTAGTTTGCAGGTTAAGAAAGTCGTCGGAGGTCTTATACCTCTTGACGTGGGCACGAGCCTGAAATCCCAATTTCAGCCCTCGAAACATCTCATATGTTTCACGACGTTTCAAAAACATCTTTGGTGCCTCAATTCTAAACCATTTAACTGAACTATCACGTAGTTATCAAAACGTGTATGTTCGATGTTCGAAACATCCACAAACGACGTTTGGGGTTCAGCACACTGAGCAGTGCATTAAGGACATAAGCTTTCTACTGTCCGCATAATTGCTACTATCAACTTTCAACTAAACTTTCTCTAGGATCATATCTAAACAGTAGAACTATAGCGTGAGCTACGACATAATTTGCAAAAACCTTTTGACTATGTTTAGGATAATTAAGTTCATCTTATGAACTCCCACTCAGATAGACATCCCTCTAGTCATCTAAGTGATTACATGATCCGAGTCAAACTAGGCCGTGTCCGATCATCACGTGAGACGGACTAGTCATCATCGGTGAACATCTTCATGTTGATCGTATCTTCTATACGACTCATGTTCGACCTTTCGGTCTCCGTGTTCCGAGGCCATGTCTGTACATGCTAGGCTCGTCAAGTTAACCCTAAGTGTTTCGCGTGTGTAAATCTGTCTTACACCCGTTGTATGTGAACGTTAGAATCTAACACCCGATCATCACGTGGTGCTTCGAAACACGAACTGTCGCAACGGTGCACAGTTAGGGGAGAACACTTCTTGAAATTGTTGTAAGGGATCATCTTATTTACTACCGTCGTTCTAAGCAAATAAGATGTATAAACATGATAAACATCACATGCAATCAAATAGTGACATGATATGGCCATCATCACTTTGCTCCTTTTGATCTCCATCTTCGGGGCTCCATGATCATCATCGTCACCGGCATGACACCATGATCTCCATCATCATGATCTCCATCATCGTGTCTTCATGAAGTTGCCTCGCCAACTATTACTTCTACTACTATGGCTAACGGTTAGCAATAAAGTAAAGTAATTACATGACGTTTAAGTTGACACGCAGGTCACAAATAAATAAGACAACTCCTATGGCTCCTGCCGGTTGTCATACTCATCGACATGCAAGTCGTGATTCCTATTACAAGAACATGATCAATCTCATACATCACATATATCATTCATCACATCCTTTTGGCCATATCACATCACATAGCATACCCTGCAAAAACAAGTTAGACGTCCTCTAATTGTTGTTTGCATGTTTTACGTGGCTGCTATGGGTTTCTAGCAAGAACGTTTCTTACCTACGCATGAACCACAACGTGATATGCCAATTGCTATTTACCCTTCATAAGGACCCTTTTCATCGAATCCGATCCGACTAAAGTGGGAGAGACAGACACCCGCCAGCCACCTTATGCAACTAGTGCATGTTTGTCGGTAGAACCGGTCTCACGTAAGCGTACGTGTAAGGTTGGTCCGGGCCGCTTCATCCCACGATGCCGCCGAATCAAGATAAGACTAGTAACGGCAAGCATATTGAACAATATCGACGCCCACAACTACTTTGTGTTCTACTCGTGCAAAGAATCTACGCAATAGACCTAGCTCTGATACCACTGTTGGGGAACGTAGCAGAAATTCAAAATTTTCCTACGAATCACCAAGATCTATCTATGGAGAGACCAGCAACGAGTAGAAAGAGAGTGCATCTACATACCCTTGTAGATCGCTAAGCGGAAGCGTTCAAGTGAACGGGGTTGATGGAGTCGTACTCGTCGTGATTCAGATCACCGATGATCCTAGTGCCGAACGGACGGCACCTCCGCGTTCAACACACGTACAGCTCGACGATGTCTCCCACGCCTTGATCCAGCAAGGAGAGAGGGAGAGGTTGAGGAAGACTCCATCCAGCAGCAGCACAACGGCGTGGTGGTGATGGAGGAGCGTGGCAATCCTGCAGGGCTTCGCCAAGCACCTACGGGAGAGGAGGAGGTGTCACGGGAGGGAGGGAGGCGCCAAGGGCTCAGGTATGGATGCCCTCCCTCCCCTCCACTATATATAGGGGCAGGGGAGAGGGGGGAGGCGCAGCCTTGCCCCTTCCTCCAAGGAAGGGGTGCGGCTAAGAGAGGGGGGAGGAGTCCATCCTCCCCAAGGCACCTCGGAGGTGCCTTCCCCTTTAGGACTCTCCCCTTTTCCTATATCTTGGCGCATGGGCCTCTAGGGGCTGGTGCCCTTGGCCCATGTAGGCCAAGGCGCACCCCCTACAGCCCATGTGGCCCCCCGGGGCAGGTGGCCCCACCCGGTGGGCCCCCGGGACCCTTCCGGTGGTCCCGGTACAATACCGATGACCCCGAAACTTGTCCCGATGGCCGAAACAGGACTTCCTATATATAAATCTTTACCTCCGGACCATTCCGGAACTCCTCGTGACGTCCGGGATCTCATCCGGGACTCCGAACAACATTCGGTAACCACATACAAGCTTCCTTTATAACCCTAGCGTCATCGAACCTTAAGTGTGTAGACCCTACGGGTTCGGGAGACATGCAGACATGACCGAGATGTTCTCCGGTCAATAACCAACAGCGGGATCTGGATACCCATGTTGGCTCCCACATGTTCCACGATGATCTCATCGGATGAACCACGATGTCAAGGACTCAATCGATCCCGTATACAATTCCCTTTGTCTAGCGGTATGGTACTTGCCCGAGATTCGATCGTCGGTATACCGATACCTTGTTCAATCTCGTTACCGGCAAGTCTCTTTACTCGTTCCGTAACACATCATCCCGTGATCAACCCCTTGGTCACATTGTGCACATTATGATGATGTCCTACCGAGTGGGCCCAGAGATACCTCTCCGTTTACACGGAGTGACAAAATCCCAATCTCGATTCGTGCCAACCCAACAGACACTTTCAGAGATACCCGTAGTGTACCTTTATAGCCACCCAGTTACGTTGTGACGTTTGGCACACCCAAAGCACTCCTACGGTATCCGGGAGTTGCACAATCTCATGGTCTAAGGAAATGATACTTGACATTAGAAAAGCTTTAGCATACGAACTACATGATCTTGTGCAAGGCTTAGGATTGGGTCTTGTCCATCACATCATTCTCCTAATGATGTGATCCCGTTATCAACGACATCCAATGTCCATGGTCAGGAAACCGTAACCATCTATTGATCAACGAGCTAGTCAACTAGAGGCTTACTAGGGACATGGTGTTGTCTATGTATCCACACATGTATCTGAGTTTCCTATCAATACAATTATAGCATGGATAATAAACGATTATCATGAACAAGGAAATATAATAATAATCAATTTATTATTGCCTCTAGGGCATATTTCCAACACCAAGCAGCAGTAGTGGCGAGCCTGAGGAGGAGCAGCTGCTGCGGAAGCTGCTGTCACTCTACCGCGCCCGACAAGCCAAGCTGGCTTCCCGGGAAGCACTTGTCGCGAAGGCGGGAGTGGATATGGAGAAGCGTGCAGAGGAGCTCCGGGGCCTCAACCAGGAAGCTCTCCGGTCCCTGGCACAGGAGCGGGAGAGACTCGCAGAGGAGCATACGGCCTTCCTTCTCGAGAAGGCCGAAGCTGAGGAAGAACAAAGGCTTGCTGCCGAGAAGCAGTCCACGCGAGAAGGCGAGTTGGTGCAGCGGAAGGCCAACCTTGACAGCTACGAAGAGGAGCTTGCCGAGCGCGAGCAAGCGATTGGCGGGGTTCTTAAGGAAGCAAAGGACGCTGCCGCAACTGCAGAGGTCGCCAAGAAAGAGCTGGAGGCGAAGGTGGCGCAATTGGAGGCCAACATCAGGAAGAGCGGCAAGGAGCTTGCCACGCTCAAGCGCGAGCGCGAGAAGGATGCTGCCGCCCATGGTGAGCTGCAGGGTCTTCTCGCTGAGAGGAACAAGGAGCTCAGCGCCGCCAAGGATTCCAACGCGGATCTCGAGTTGAAGCTGGCTACGCTGACTCAGACGCTGGACACCGCCAAGGAGCGAGAGGTGACCTTGTCGGAGAAGATCAAGGCCAACGCGGCGCTGCTGGCGAGCATCGTTGTTACCCAGAACTCATTTAGAGAGACTGTGGAGCACTGGACCGAGGGTCTGGTGAATATCGCCGCAGTCATCGATGGGGAGCTGGCGCAGCTGGGGATGGAGGACTTTGGGTATCCTTCTGACGAGCATCTCCAACCCAGCGCCAAGCTCAGCCTATTCTTCAAGGGCGTGGCGACGGCACTCCAGCGACTCCGGGAGAGGATCCCAAAGCAGCTGGCCGACGAGTCGCGCAGGATCTGCGCAGGAGCTCTCCAGAAGGTGCTGATGAAGGTGGCCTTCCGCAATCCAGGCCTCAACCTCACCAACGTCCTCAGGTCCTTGCCGCCGGATGCTGATCGGGATGCGCTCAAGGCCCTTGTCGCACCCATTGTGGACAAGGTGAGCGAGATCAAGATGGTTGAGGGCGATCACGTAGACTAGGCCACCCATGTCTTTTTCTCCTTGTCGCTGCTGGCCATATTATGAGATCAATCTGTTAGGGCCGCGACAAGTTATTTTGTAATATAACTCTATTTCTATTATCAATTGCTATGTTATTTCCTTTACTAGATTCCTTCCTTTGTATGTTTTTACCCTACGCTTTTAGAGAACTTGTCGGCGCAGGCACCCGAGCCGCGAGCACTGAGTGCGGAACGTCAGCAGCCTGCTGGCGGTGCTGCTTCCGACAAGAAACCTTGCCGCGACTAGTTGCAGCACACTTAAGTTGTTGAGCGGACTCGAAACAAAGTAAGGGCGCAACTAGCTACGAGTCGGTTCCTCCGCGCACAGGTTTTCCATACAAAGCAGGGTTGCTCGAGGAAGATAATTAAAAAATTTAAAAACTGATTGCTCAAACTTTGGCAACTTAGCTTTTCTATTGTTTGGTTCCCGGCAAGGCGAAACTTGCTTGAACAACGCCTGGTCCACATCATAATCTTCTCCTCCCCCCCCCCCCGGCAAACTTGTGTGCGAGGGAACCTTCCTTTCCTTTGTTGAGAAAAAGAAAGAAGAGAAAATAAATATATGGAGCCTTTCGGCTCGTTATTGCTTACCGGGTGTAGGTGCTGCATAAAGTGTCAGATAACGCATGCAAGAAAGAAAATAATGCGTGAAATCGACAAGATGTGCGGAGCACATGAGGTTTATTTATGCACGGGATCTGCGCCTGGCTTTGTACAAAGGATTACATGCAACAACGGCAAGACTTGTACAAAAGGTGATTGCTAGAACGGATTCCAGCAACCGCGCCCTACGGGTAAAACTTACGAAGATGCTCTATGTTCCAGGAGTTGCTCACCGGAATGCCATCTTCGGTCTCAAGGCGGACAGCGCCAGGCCTAGTGACTCGTTTCACCCGATAAGGGCCTTCCCACTTCGGCGTCAACTTGTTGGAATTCTTGGCGGACTGAACGCGCTGAAGAACAAGGTCGCCTTCCTCGAAGCTTCTGGCATTAACTTTGCGGCTATGGTAGTGGCGCAAAGCTTGCTGGTATCGAGCGCCAAAGATGTCGGGGAAACTGATCCACGGACACCTATGGGGCCGGCGGACCGGGCCCCTTTCGGTTCGGCGGGGGGCGGAGGTCGCACGAAGAGCAGATCGAGGCGAAGCACACGAGCGGTTTACCCAGCTTCGGAGCTCTCCGGAGAGATAATACTCCTACTGCTTCTTGTTTGATTCTATTATGTTCTTGCTCGAGAGAGCTAAGTGTTTTCTGGCTTCCGAATGAGTCGAACCCCCGAATGGACCCAACCCCCTCTACATTGCGCATGGGCCTCCTTTTATACGCTAAAGGGGTCACCGACAGGTGGCAACGCAGAGAAGGGTACAAATGTAAAAAAGCAAGGTGGTTGGTACAATTACTTGTACAATACACCCTACCTAACCCTGACGGCAGGGGACAAGGGCATTAAATGCCCGTCTAAGTCGCCCAAACAACGCAGAAAAGGACCGTCAGGGGCGCCACCGTTCGCCACGATGGCGATCTTGTCAGCTTCGCATGCCACCGCGCACCGCTGGCTGCACAGCCTCCCGCCACGCGCGCCTGGAAAGGCCCCCAGAGCGACATGTTGGTGGATGCGCTGGAGCATGGGTACAGGGTGGCCGCCTGCCATGGCAAGCGCCTTGCCGCGACCGTTGTCTTGTCGGGCCCGGAAGCTTGTCGCTCACCGAGCCTCGAGATGCCTTGGTTGATCTTCCCGGCAAGCTCCTCTTGCCGGGGCCTTGTTGCCTTGCCGGGATGCGTGGTGCGTCGCGGCAAGTTCCTTGGGATGCTTTGGCTGACCTTCCCGGCAAGCTCCTCTTGCCAGGGCCGTGCCTCCTTGGCTTAAATACTTTGTTCCTGAATGGCTCCAAGGGAACGACAAAGGATCTTGGCGGCCGCCCGGCAAGCCTTGCCGCGGGGTGCTGCAACTGCCCGTGCACAAGTTCGGGATACTAGGGTACCCGTACTCTAGTACACCGACAGAAACACATTTCAAAACTGAAGTAGGAACATTAGAATCATATCAAATTCGAATTTGAACAAATAAACAAAGGAATTATGAGTGGCATAATATTTAGCTTCATGGGTGGAGTGTTGGTAGTGCGGCACAAAGCAAGTAGGTAGATTGTATTCCATGTAAAAGACCAAAGGCTATGTAAAAGCTGGAAATGACACTTTCTTCCTATACAATGATGTGTTCGTTACCCACACATGATGGAAGAGATCACGTAGAGAAATACTATTCACTCATGTCTACGGTTCCAGTATTTTGAAACAGGGTGGTCCACCCTAATAGAATATTGAAAACAAATATGACAAGGAAAGCATAGGTGTAGTGAATCAATCATTTACTTGTGAGCTTACTAGGACAAGTATGCAGAATTGTAACTACAGTAAGAGACCGTCCAAAATCTGAATCAAGAAGTTTGTCTAGCACTTATTGTTTGCAACTAATCGACGTGAATAATTAGATATTATATCGAATGAGTAAGAAAGACAAGTAAAATTGTCAACAAACCTGGCTTGTAGTAGTAATTTGGGTCAATGTCACTACGAGCAACAATCCAAAATGACTAGTGTCTGTTCCTAGGGCCGGGATTTTGAAACCCTGTGAACTTTACAAGTACTAAAGATTATTGAAATACATCTGAACCATTAAGCGTAGGTAGCACTCAACACACAACAAACCCTAATGACAGTCCTGCCTAATGAGTAATGAATCAATTAGAAAATGGGTGATGAGGAGTGGCTGCTGAGCGTTGAGGACATATCTCAGGATAAATCGGGTTGGCTTAGTGGGTACTGCATGCCTGAGCCCTGAACGGACTGGGAAGGTAGGCACGTCAGTGGGCCCGGCGAGCAGCCCCTGACCTCCTGTTAGTCCGGCGTCTCCTCCTAGAGTCATGCCGTCTGGGGACGGCAAGTCGCCGGTGGGGCAGGTGGCTGGGGGTGAGTAGAGATCAGAAGCGCGTAGCACAACAGAGGGGAATCGGGGCCTTGGACGACGTAAAATCCTAGGGTGGGTCGTGGCCCACCGTGGCACCCTGTAGAGACACACACACAAGCGGCGAACATGCATTTTCGAAACTAAATTAGGAACATTTAGCTGACCAATTAAACGACTCTGTTTTAATAATATCATATTCATATTTGAACAACTAAGCTTGTTTAGCTTGATGGGTGGAGCAGTGCTATTATGACACTAAGCATGTTCTGATCGTATAGTGATCATAAAAGGGGGAACCCTAAGCATCTTTTTTTAGCAAAAGACGGTTTCCCCTCCGATTTCTATTAAAGAAACCACCACGGAACCAACATGATCAATTCAACCCTAAGCATGATCAATTAAACCGTATTATGACTGTGCCATGGCAGATTTGAAGCTGCAAACCGGAGAAATGATATTTATCACCTATTGTTTGCTTCGAACTAAGAACTAAATTCTAAGAGCTGAAAAGAATGTAGAGTAACTAAGTTACGATATATTTTCTGGTTGAGATCAAAAAGTTGAGGAGGTATGAAGTACCACCTCTCTTGCGGCACCGTGTAGGCATCGGGAGAGTGATTACTGTCCGTGGCATTCAAGTAGACCTTCGACGGTAGACGGGTGCATCGGGGGATAAGTCCCATTGCAGTGGAAGAGAATGTCGTGTGAGCAGCCCCGGCAAAGAGGACGACGACGCCGATGAAGCGAGAGGACACGATGCAAGGCTCTTGGTCCGTCGACGTGGATGAGAAACATCCATCTCTAGCAGTGGACGACGTGGTCTTGGTAGGCACTACGGCATGGTGGAGGACGGTGGCGATGGATGGGGTGGAGGACGGCGGTGATGGATGGGGTGGTGGATGGAGGAGCTTGGTGTGGGGATGGTGTTCTAGCGCGGACGGTGTATGAATGGGAAAATGGAGGGAGAGGTTCGGGGAACCATGTTTTTGGGATGCGCCTGTCTGAACTATGGGAAAGTTACGAACTTAGCCCCCATTTAAAATTTGGATGTCTCGTTGGTTGGGGATAGGACGGTAATCTCGCATCTCGCCAATATTTGCCCAAAGCGATTTCGGGCAAGGAGAGGGTGTTTGGTGCCCATGGTTGGCGCCCATAGTGTATGAACGGGGATGACAGGTAGGGCGGTTGTGTCACGTCTGAGTGAAGTTACAAACCTGCCCCTATTGAAAATATTTGCCTACATCGATTTCGGCCAAGTCGAGTTTGTTTTACCACCCACCATGTATGAATGGGGAAATGGAGGGAGAAACAGAGGTCTTTCGGATGATGAGCTTGAATCAAATGTGTTTTTCCGCCCATGTTTGGCGCCCACCGTGTCGGAATGGGCTCAGAGGTGGTCGTGTCACGTCTAATTGAAGTTACTAACCTGCCCCTATTGAGAGCAGTGGAAACCAGGCCGATGGATTGTCCGTGTAATGGGTAGACAGTAATTTCCATCTCCCAACCACTTGGCTTCGGCCAGCCGATGTGGGAGTGGACATTTTGCCGCTTCTTTCGAATTTTGGGATAATAAGCATCCACGTTTACCCTGGCAACTAAATTCGAATCCATTTCGTATTCCTATACGAATCTTTATTAATCATTCTATGTGTTTTTATAAATCTTCGAAAGCACGACAAAGATATATTCCACTGTCATATATGAATATGATTTACAAATGTCGATACTCAAATTCAGAAGCTAGAATCCAGTTTAAAGTGAATTCAAATATTTGGAACACTTTATGTCCAGCTCAAATGTCACACGCAACATAATGTGTACTCCCATTTAGATATGTACACAAGCGTTGCTGAATGCACATTCAGCCCGATTGGCATACTTATAGGTCTCACACAGCAATCAAAATGAAATCTCTCCAAGTCTTATCAATTAATACAGACTTGTGCTCAAATAAATTTACAAACCAAAAAACAAAAAACTATTATTACATGATCTCTAAAACAAATGGTTTGATTGATTACATGAACAAACAACACAAAGGTTATTCAACGATCGAAAGAACATTTCACCTATGATTTTCCAAGTGGGAATTTAATTTCCTTTTTTCCTTCAGGACCTTAACAATGCGGTCAATCTCAACTTGCTTCATTTTGAAATCCACCAAATATTTAACGGTTGTCTTGAGTACTGCTTGTGATTGTGCTATTTGCTTCCTCAACATGTCAACTTCATCTCTAAGTGCAGAAGCAGAATCTCTTTCTACCACTAGTTTAGCCTCTAGAGCATCAACAGTTGGCAATTCATAATGCATGATTAGGCTGGTGCCACTGTTGTGGGATGATACAACGTCCATGGGGACCTCGCTCTTTGATCTTGGGCTAACTTGTTTTGCCATTAAAGTTCCGATTGGATTCAGAAAAGTTGAAGTTAGCAAAACATATCAACTGGGAGTTATAAAAGCAAACTAGTTAAACAAACAAGGAATTAAAGAGTTTCAATTGGATGCTGAAAAGTAGTTATTAACATCATTGTAACCGGTTGTTGCAGCAACAAAGCAGTTAAACAAACAAGTAGCTATTTAAGTTCAGGCAAATAGGTAATTCTTAGAAGTAAGTATCAAACACATAGATAGGCGCAGTCTATAATAGGATTAACAGGCTATGGCATTATGTAATCAGTAGCAAACTAAATTAAGCCAAACAACGTAATTGAACAATTTTTGCAATAAGTGTCCAAATAATCCGAGAAGCAAGTAACTGAACTTATGCTAGTTCTTTGTACAGGCACACTGCAACTTATTTTTGGCTTACAAGGTTCTACGAAGGAGTCCATGGCATCAATCGCTTGGATACGCAGTCCCAATACTTCTTTCTTACAACACTGCATTGGTAAGTCGAATGGTTAATCTGGTAAGATTGTGCGTCCTTGATATGTTATATGAGGACGTGTAGTCAGACTAGTTGTAGCCACACACATCGCACTGGCTTTTACTGTATATTTCATGCGATTACAATTGGCATATCGAGATCTAAGCAATCTACAATAGGATGAAAAGACTGGCATCCTTCACATTATTGGCGAACTCAGTTCATACAAACAAGCAATTCAACCATTC
The DNA here is from genome assembly GCF_018294505.1 of Triticum aestivum. NCBI lineage: Eukaryota > Viridiplantae > Streptophyta > Magnoliopsida > Poales > Poaceae > Triticum > Triticum aestivum. The sequence goes on along the minus strand of NC_057810.1, from coordinate 293,775,635 downwards.
TGTGGGTAAATCAAAATCGTCACTGGAATATTTTTCACTACCCCAATCATTACGCAAAAAGGGGCGACGCCACCATAGGGGCTAGTATGGGCGGCCACTTCAGGTGGCTGGAAAGTGTGCACCTAGTTTGAGTCGTCCAGGTTGGCCCAGGCTAGTTTTGTTCATCCCAATGCACGAGCAGGCAATGTAAAAGATGAAGAAAAATGGTTCAATTTGGATGGGCCAATAACATAAGTGCAAGGCAGGCCCTATAGCAGGCTCGTGACCCAAACGAGTGCCTCCCATATCGATCGACAGCAGGAAAAATCCCAATTCATTCGCTGCAGCCTCCAGTCTGGTTCGCTCCTAACCTAGCCGCCGCTATACAGACCGACACAGCACTTCCTCACGCCCTTGTTGGAGGGCGGTCGCCGGGCTTCAAGCGAACGGAAGGACAAGAAGATGAAGATCCAACCCTAGGTGTAGCCTGTGTGGGAGGCAGCGGTGGCAACACAGGCATGGCATCGAGCTTGTGCAAATGGACAGTCACAGCTTGCAAGAGCAACATGCCCAACGAGCAGGTACATCACATCCCTGATTATATCTAATTCAACTGTTCAACTTCTGGCCAATAGTTAAACCTGACGGTGTTGTAAAACTGCTTGTATGTAGGGAATCTATGAGAAAATGAAACCAATTTCTGCTTATTTTATAACTCCCCCAATCAATACTGAACTGACTGAATCTGATGTATCTAATCAAGTTTCCGATGCAAACATACAAGATCATGTTGTTCTTGAGCCTGAAGCGTCTAATGAATAGACTGCTAATGAAGGATTTGATGCAAATACTTTACATGCTCCTGGTGATGAACATATAGTGTCTGATGATGGATCTAATGCAAGCATTTTGCAAGCTCCCATTTAAGGATTTAGTGTCTAATGATGATCCGCTATGTTGAGAGAGACATAGGGATTTGCAGGCATTGATGACAAGCAAATTATAGTACATTTTCATGGCTTGAGGAAACGTCGAGGCCATCTACCAGAAAGTCCCCGTATCATGACAACATAGCATAAATACTTTTCTAATCTGTTGTTTGAAACTATTGGCATACTTGTGCAGGATAGATATATTGATATGCAGTTTGCACACTGGTTATAGGTGCAATTACACTTCGATATTTTCAGCCATAGAATGAATAATTCAAGCAGGTACAGACCATGTTTGTAGTCCTTGTACACCATGTTGCATTTTGTGTTTTTTGGTGCTTGCATCATTTAGTGTTTTATAATTTGAACTACTTTAGATCATTAGCTGGTTTTCAAAGGGCATGTAGCTTCACATTTGTCAAGTTATGTCAATTTCCGGAGTGCAAGTGCCTTCGTACTTTTTAAGTTAAATGTTTGCCCCTGGTAACTTGAATTCGTGGATTCTCCACTGCATACAAATCATACACACATGTCAGTACAAATTAAATGAAATGCATGGACTTACACTAGCTCGTTGTACAGGCTCACTACAGCTCTGCTTGCACTTGGGATGTTCCATGTACAAATCCATGTTACCACTTGCTTGGATGTGCAGGCCTTGTGCTCCTTGCATCCCTCTTTGCATTTCTGACACGGAGAATGGTCGATCAAATAAGAGGAATCGACCTTGCTGTTGTACCGGAGGACAGATACTTACAAGGTTATACGGGTGTGCAGGATGTGTACCAGATCCCATAGTGCCGTCATGCTTCGGTAAAAAATGGTATTGCTTGTTTCAGATGATATCTCCAGAAGAAAAAAGAGTTACAGTCAGAGTTGCATAGGTGTGTAAGCTAAGAGAGCAGTGAAAGGATATCCAAACATCGTCGGAATAGTGCACAAGGGAGTGATGTGTGGATACCTAGTTCTGGCTGGCGTTTGGGCATGCTCGCCTAGCTAGAGTGCAGGTCACTTCAGAGCCATTGAGGGTGATGCGTTGGCATTGGCTAGCCGCACACGGATGTAGTTCTTGAGTGGAAGCGGAGCACTACAATGCGGCGGAAGAGATCGTTGGTGAAGCCCCAACGGCCTCGGGGGTGAGGTGGGAGACGGCGTCGGTGAATCGCACCTGATGCGGTGGAAGTCGGTGTCTATGAGGCACGTCGGTTGCGGCGGCCGACATTGTCGATGGACCTCCTGGTGCAGTGGACGAGGGCATAGATGAGGTAGCTCGGGTGCGGTGGTGAAGCGCGATTGTCGTCTTCATCATCGTCGTCCGAGACAGAGGTGGGGAAAGATATGAGACGAGGGGCAATTTGAACTTTGCTTTGGTTGGGGGCGAATAAGGGATTTGAGCAATCTGGGCGCGGAAGGGGGCGGTGGAGAAGGGAGATTTTGCAGGGCTAGAATTGGGGCCACCAAATATTTCAATCCAAAACATGGGAGCGCGAACTTATTTTGTCGTCTTTCTTTTTTGGGGGGGGGGGGGGGAAGGAGGGGGGTGGGTGGCTGGTTGCTAAGCGTCCGTACGACACATGCGACCACCACGACATGACCCTGGTCTGCGTGGTGCGCCTACATTTGAGAATGCAAACGAATCTTCTTTCATTTGCAAATGAATTTGTATGTATTACCATGCCCGTGTTTTCCTTGCAAATAATAAGTAATTCGAAACGAGATACTATAAATTAATTAATGAGGAGATATTTGAAAAAAAATCGAAACGGTATCCACGCTAACGTAGATTAGAGTGTGTGTCACATTAGTAGTTATTTGAATTAGAGTGTGTGTCACATAGCGATCTCCAATTCTAACTTGGATTTCGCATTTCACTGTATCCATGCTAATTGTTTAATACAAATTCATATGTACATGATGAACACCATGGTAGTGAGAAAACTTTTGGATGGATTCAAACATATGACCTACAAAATAGCACAACAATCGAGTCAATGTCAACTTTTCCAAACCTAGTATGGCACGAATTCGAAATAATTACCCATATGCATGGTCCTCAGTTCAGATCTTACAATGTACAACGAACTGAAACATCGATATTAAGTCTCCTACTATCTACATTCAAATGTTGTTTTTAGCCCCCCGGGCACAGACGCTACATACTTCCTATATCGGTTAATCTTCCTCTCCTAACCACCTTAGGAAGCTATCTGTTTCTGACACATGCTCATTCTTTCTCTCCATGTTTCGATCTCTAACTCTCTCAACTACACAACCCCCTTTTTCCACTCTATTACCAAATGTATTTACCTCACACACCCGCCGTTGCACCCCATCCCGAGCTATCTCTCTCTCTCCCTCCCATCCTCTCGCGCTAGATACATGCATTGCCTATCTAGCCCCCCAACCTCTCGTGCGCACACACGCACGTTCTCTATCTAGGTCCCTCCCTCGAGACTATCTCACTCTTTCTTCCGCAAGGCGAGCCACACTTGCTCAATCTTACTCTCTTTATCTGAGTCTCGATTAACCTCGTTTTCTTTCACACACAAATGATATATCTCCCTATTCGGGCCTCGATCGAGACACTCTATACTCTCTCACGCAGATTGTCTATCTAGGTTAGTCCATCCAAGCCGCCCCCACTCTTTCGACCACATGGCGGGCCACGCTCACTCCATCTCTCTTTCTCTCTCTTTCTCTCTCTCTCTCTCTCTGTGTGTGTGTATTCCTTGATTGACCTTGCTCTTTCTCCGACACAAATGATATATCTCCATGTTTGAGCCCAATTCGACATATTCATATTGTATACTCTCTCACGCACATTGTCTATCTAGGTCACTCTCTCCAACCCATCTCACTCTTTCAATCGCACGACGACCCACACTCGCTCAATCTCTCTCCCTTTATATATGTAATCAATTGACCTTGCTTCCTCCCACGCACAAAATATATCTACATGTCTGTGACTGGACCATCTCTCAAGCTCTATCTTACAGCCCTCACCCTTCCAAAAGCTCAATCGGACAATATCTCTCCAGAGATTATATATCTTTTCAATGAATGTCGGACCACACTCACTTTGTCTCTCTATCTATATGTCTCTCGATTGACCTCGCTTTCTCACGACGTATCTTCCACACATTGAAGCTACCTCTCCATCCCTCGCAAAGCTAGAGCTATTTACATTGCGAGGGGACTTCAAGCTTGGATTAATTTTTGTAGGCATTTATTCCGGTGGGTTTAGATTATATTTTCGTAGCATTCGGCCCACAACTACTCCAAACACTGTTGCAACCCCCGCACCTCCACCAGTTGATTTCCCTCTGGCTCGGTCATCGCTCTCTCGCATGTCCTTTCTTGCCTTCAATGTCGCACCATGGTATTAATGCAAAAAACTCTATTGTTCTCTTTAATTATTACAAATAAGCTACAAAACTACAAACCGATAGTCCACTTGGAATGGAACAAATTTTGACCCACAAATTAAAGTGCTACAAACTACACACCGAGGGGCCCACCTGCCATGAAACAAATTTGGACCCATATATAAATTAAAAAAATAAAGGACGAGGATCGAACATCTGACCAGGGCCTTCAAGCCGCACGTTAATAGGCAACATACATAGAACATCAATGTTTGTTGTACCACCCCTTTGTTCATATAATGTTTTTACATTACCACAGCCTATTTAATGGATAGCATGTAATATTATTTTTAGTACATTAGTGGGACCGGCTCGTTAGCACGTACTATTCGCCTTCACTTACTGGTGGGTTCCATGTGTGCTATCTCTCTCTCTCCCCCCCTTCTGCGTTTAGACGCACGTGCAAACACGAAGAACTCGCGCGCGATGTTGCCGTTGACCATATCTAGACGCGTTCAAGAGTTACGGCACCAGTTTGACGTACTAGAAGCACTAGTCAATGTGTACGCGCAATGCACGTTAATTTGGAAGTATATTAAGTGCATGCGGATATTAAGTAGGATATTATTTGCGTGTTATTATGTGATTAGCACTATTTTTGGCATGAAATTAACTGCATGCTAAAGGTGTTGAGCGCTCAACATTGAAGCAGTCTAGGTCGTTGGATGAGAAGGAATACATGTGGCTTGATGACGTTTTATATTTAATTTGATACGACTCGAGCAGAACATTCAATCGATCAAACCAAAGATCTCATTCAGTCTGACTCCAACTTTACATTCATACGATGATCGATCTAAAATAAATGGAAATGATAAATGTTCGGATTTTAAGCATGGCAATCCGAACGTTTTTCATGGCAAATTTAGATTACGCGGCGGCGACAGGGGCGTCTTGCAATGGGAAGCGGCTCCTTTGCCGTGCTCTGTGTGTCTTCAGGCCACTGACCGATGGCAACGGCGGCGTCCTGCACCATTGTTGGCATACTCCTGGACATTGGCCCTAGCTTCAAGGAAGGCCACAATGTTTTGGACTTCAGTCTCTAGGAGCGAGTCAACTGGCGGGAGGAGGCAACTGGTGTTAGTGCAAGGAAGTGGTCGACGACAGGCATCCATGCCGCTGAGGGGGGCACTGGCACCCACGCGGGGACAGGCGATGGCAACGGTGCAGCGGAAACATTCGTGTGCACGGGCACCAGCACGGGCGCACATTAGTGCACGCGCGGGCGCATGCGCTGGTAGGTGCACGGGCACCGGCACGGGCGTGCGCGTCAGTGCATGCGCAGGCGCATGTGCTAGTAGGTGCACGAGCACGTGAAAGTCGGCGGGGACCTCATGGAACCCCGTGACATCAAGCTCGGCGACAATGTGCGGCTCCCAGCCCATCAATGCCACGGGGATGGGCGCTAGCGCAGTCGAGCGACGGGAGCCAGAACGGGAGCGGGGACAGGCGCGACATCTTCCCGCAAGGCCAGTTCAAGCTCGTCCCAGAGCGCCTTATGTTCTTGAGACTCCGACTGGGTGTCTTCCTCAGGAAACTGGAAGGCTAAGGGCGGACCATCGTGATGCGGCATGGCGTATGTTTAGGTCAGGCTGGTTGGAGGTAGACGACAGGGGAATTGGAGAGAAAGAGAGAAGATTGTAGCAATACTGGGTAGTGCGGGGTTGATTTTAAACTGCAGCACCGGTGACATTAAAAGTGGGAGCACTTGGGACGAAGGTGGGTGGCAGAGCCTGGTCAAAGGGCTCACCTCCCGGTGAGCCTGCACAGCGGTCTGCTTGCACGCCTCCCTGTCAGCCGGCACAGCGGTCTGCTCGCACGCCTCCCGTGGACTCACACGCTTTCTCGGACGGCACCTGTCGATGAGAAGCGGGACTCGTGGCGGCACGTAAACACCCACGGTTTCAATAGTGAAAGCGTTCGCCTTAACATGATAGGTCTTTGTTCCAAAATACCTTGGGTCTTCATTTGTGGAACTTGTCATAAGCAGCTTGTCTCCAATTGAAGAAAAAAATTACAAAGCAATATTTGTGCCATATCACGTGACCATGCTCAGTTTCATGAATTTCTTGTCAATTTTGGATTTTCTAAAATTTAAAATCCAGGATTCGAAACAATATCATAACTTGTATCATGCAATAAATTTTCAAGTGATACATTTGTCCTGTTGTATTTCTTAAGAAAGGATTTGGTCAAACATTTTGCTTAGTTAGACTTCAGACAAGTTATATATGTAGAGTAAAAGGATAATCCCTCCGTACGAGTGCAGTGCCTGATATATTAACTCAAGTACTAGGCACGAACAAATGGCTCAATTCTGTGCTCATCCTAGTGTAGTAGTAGTACTAGGCAATGCAGTTGACAGGTGACCTTGGGGAGCGGCGACCGAGGGAATTGAACCGTGCTCGACATGGTAGGTAACGTTGTCTAGTTACTAAAGCATCCCTGCATTGTTCATCGGTAGTCATTATGGACGGGGGACATGAGGGGAATTTCCTAGGGCTGGAATTCTGGCCGCCAGATATTTTGACTCGAAACGTGGAGGCTCGACTGGTTGCGATTGCCTAATGTGCATACCACGCACACCACCAGAAGGACACGAGCCCGGTTTTTTTGGATCAACAAGAGCCAAGGTCTGGCTGGTATGCCGTTGGGTCCTACCATTCGAGAATACGAAAGGAATCTTTTAAAATGCCGAATGAATCTATGTGTATTACAATGCCCGTATTTTCCTTGCAAATAGTAATCTCAACGTGGTAATTGATTTATGACGAGTTCTTGAATTAGAGTGAGTTTGTGATATAGTGATCTCAACGTGGATTTCACATTTCATGGTATCCCTAGTAAGGTTTTCATTGCAAATACAAGTTTGAAAGATGAAGAATATGGTGGTGAGAAACCTTTGTATGTATCAAGCATATGACCACACACACACACACACGAACACAACAACAATCCATTAAGTATAGTGCGTATATTTTTTCCAAACTATGCATGTATGACAAGAATTCAAAAATACTCCTTCTGTTCCTAAATATTAGTCTTCTAGAGATTTCAACAAGTGACTATATACGGAGCAAAATGAGTGAATCTACACTCTAAAATATGTTTATATACATCCATATGTGCCAGTCCATTTGAAATCTCTAAAAAGACTAATATTTAGTAACAAAGGGATTAAAATGTAAGACATGCATGGTCCTCAATTCAATATTTAAAATGAACAGGAAACTGAAACATGAATATTAAGTCTAGTACTCCAGTACATGCAAATGTTGTGTTTAGGCGGAGCTATGTAGATTGTCGGGGGTTAACCCCTTGACCTTAGATAAAATTGTGAAGCTCTGTTCAGGATTGTTTAGATTATATTTGTCCCGACCCTCCCAAACACCGATTGGT